>NW_024037474.1:0-23283 GCF_015832195.1 Motacilla alba alba
AGCACGAGTTGGCACAGGTGGCAGCTTGTCCCTGGGTGGCATCTTGATATTCGTGGAAATCCAGCAGGCAGACTGCCTCTAAGGGCTGAGGGCCTACTTCGTACGGACAAAGGCTTCTGCCCGGGAAAACAAAACCCATAACCCCACATACTTTCTCTCAGTTTGAAGAGCTCCGTGGGCACTCTCAAAGCAGCCCGAGTTGGCACAAGTGGCAGCTTGTCCCTGGGCAGCATTTTGATATTCGTGGAAATCCTGCAGGCAGCTGGCCCCCAAGGGCCAAGGGCCGACCTGGTACTGACAAAGGCTTCTGCCCGGGAAAACAAAACTCAGAACACCACGTTTCTGGTCTCAGTTTGCAGAGCACCATGGGCACTCTCAAAGCAGCGCGAGTTGGCACAGGTGGCAGCTTGTCCCTGGGCAGCATCTTGATATTCGTGGAAATCCAGCAGGCTGCCTGCCCTTAAGGACCGAGGGCGTACCTGGCACTTCAAATGCTTCTGCCCGGAGAAACAAAACTCAGCACCCCAGGTTCATGGTCTCAGTTTGCAGAGCTCCATGGGCACTCTCAAAGCAGCACGAGTTGGCACAGGTGGCAGCTTGTCCCTGGGCAGCATCTTGATATTCGTGGAAATCCAGCCGGCAGCCTGCCCCTGAGGAACAAGGGCCTTCCTGGTACTGACAAAGGCTTCTGCCCAGGGAAACAAAATCCACCACCCCACGTTCCACATCTCAGTTTGCAGAGCTCCGTGGGCACTCTCAAAGCAGCGCGAGTTGGCACAGGTGGCAGCTTGTCCCTGGGCAGCATCTTGATATTCGTGGAAATCCAGCCGGCAGCCTGCCCCTGAGGAACAAGGGCCTTCCTGGTACTGACAAAGGCTTCTGCCCAGGGAAACAAAATCCACCACCCCACGTTCCACATCTCTCAGTTTGCAGAGTTGGCACACCGTGGGCACTCTCAAACCAGCCCTGAGGCTTTGGCACAGGTGGCAGCTTGTCCCTGGGCGGCATCTTGATATTTGTGGAAATCCTGCAGGCAGCCGGCCCCCAAGGGCCAAGGCCTGACCTGGTACTGACAAAGGCTTCTGCCCGGTGAAACAAAACCCACCACCCCACGTTCCAGGTCTCAGTTTGCAGAGCTCCATGGGCACTCTCAAAGCAGCCCGAGTTGGCACAGGTGGCAGCTTGTCCCTGGGCAGCATCTTGATATTCGTGGAAATCCAGCAGGCAGCCTGCCCCTGTGGAACAAGGGCCGACCTGACACTGACAAAGGCTTCTGACCGGGAAAACAATACTCAGAACACCACTTTTCTGGTCTCAGTTTGCAGAGCTCCATGGGCACTCTCAAAGCAGCCCGAGTTGGCACAGGTGGCAGCTTGTCCCTGGGCAGCATCTTGATATTCGTGGAAATCCAGCAGGCAGACTGCCCATAAGGAACAAGGACCCTCCTGGTACTGACAAAGGCTTCTGCCCTGGAAAACAAAACCCAGCACCCCACGTTTCTGGTCTCAGTTTGCAGAGCACCATGGGCACTCTCAAAGCAGCCCGAGTTGGCACAGGTGGCAGCTCCTCCGTGGGCAGCATCCTGATATTCGTGGAAATTCAGCAGGCTGACGGCCCTGAAAGACCGTGGGCCTACCTAGTACTGACAAATACTTCTGCCCGGGAAAACAAAACTCAGCACCCCACGGTCCTGGTCACAGTTTGCAGAGCTCCGTGGGCACTCTCAAAGCAGCGTGAGTTGGCAAAGGTGGCAGCTTGTCCCTGGGCGGAAACTTGATTTTCGTGGAAATCCTGGTGCCAGCCTCCCCCAAAGGGCCGAGGGCCTACCTGGTCCTGCAAATGTTTCTGCCCGGGAAAACAACACCGACAAACCCACGTTCCTGGTCTCAGTTTGAAGAACTCCGTGGGCACTCTCAAAGCAGCCCGAGTTGGCACAGGTGGCAGAATATCCCTGGGCAGCATTTTGATATTCGGGGAAATCTTGCTTCCAGGCTGTCCCTAAGGAACAAGGGCCTACTTGGTACTGACAAAGGCTTCTGCCCTGGAAAACAAAACCCAGCACCCCACGTTTCTGGTCTCAGTTTGCAGAGCACCATGGGCACTCTCAAAGCAGCCCGAGTTGGCACAGGTGGCAGCTTGTCCCTGGGCAGCATCTTGATATTCGTGGAAATACAGCAGGCTGCCTGCCCTTAAGGACCGAGGGCCTACCTGGCACTGCAAATGCTTCTGCCCGGAGAAACAAAACTCAGCACCCCAGGTTCATGGTCTCAGTTTGCAGAGCTCCGTGGGCACTCTCAAAGCAGCCCGAGTTGGCACAGGTGGCAGAATATCCCTGGGCAGCATCTTGATATTCGTGGAAAGCTTGCTGCCAGCCTGCACCTAAGGAACAAGGGCATACCTGGTACTGAGAGAGGCTTCTGCCCGGGAAAACAAAACCCACAGTCCTACGTTCCTGGTCTCAGTTTGCAGAGCTCCGTGGGCACCCTCATAGCAGCACGAGTTGGCCCAAGTGGCAGCTGGTCCCTGGGCAGCATCTTGATATTCGTGGAAATCCAGCCGGCAGCCTGCCCCTGAGGAACAAGGACTCTCCTGGTACTGACAAAGGCTTCTGCCCGGGGAAAGAAAACCCACCAGCCCATGTTCCACATCTCAGTTTGCAGAGCTCCATGGGCACTCTCAAAGCAGCCCAAGTTGGCACAGGTGGCAGCTTGTCCCTGGGCGGCATCTTGATATTTGTGGAAATCCTGCAGGCAGCCGGCCCCCAAGGGCCAAGGGCCTACCTGGTACTGACAAAGGCTTCTGCCAGGGGAAACAAAACCCAGCACCCCACGTTTCTGGTCTCAGTTTGCAGAGCTCCATGGGCACCATCAAAGCAGCCCGAGTTGGCACAGGTGGCAGCTTGTCCCTGGGCAGCATCTTGATATTCGTGGAAATCTGCCTGCCCTTAAACCGAGGGCCTACCTGGCACTGCAAAGGAAACAAAACTGTTCCTGGTCTCAGTTTGCAGAGCTCCGTGGGCACTCTCAAAGCAGCCCGAGTTGGCACAGGTGGCAGAATATCCCTGGGCAGCATCTTGATATTCGTGGAAATGCAGCCTGCACCTAAGGAACAAGGGCATACCTGGTACTGAGAGAGGGAAACAAAACTCAGCAGTCCTAGGTTCATGGTCTCAGTTTGCAGAGCTCCATGGGCACTCTCAAAGCAGCCCGAGTTGGCACAGGTGGCAGCTTGTCCCTGGGCAGCATCTTGATATTCGTGGAAATCTTCCTGCCAGCCTGCCCCTAAGGAACAAGGGCCTACCTGGTACTGAGAGAGGCTTCTGCCCGGGAAAACAAAACCCACAATCCTATGTTCCTGGTCTCAGTTTGCAGAGCTCCGTGGGCACCCTCAAAGCAGCGCGAGTTGGCACAGGTGGCAGCTTGTCCCTGGGCAGCATCTTGATATTCGTGGAAATTGAGCCGCCAGCCTGCCCCTGAGGAACAAGGGCCTACCTGGTACTGACAAAGGCTTCTGCCCAGGGAAACAAAACCCACCACCCCACGTTCCACATCTCAGTTTGCAGAGCTCCATGGGCACTCTCAAAGCAGCCCGAGTTAGCACAGGTGGCAGCTTGTCCCTGGGCGGCATCTTGGTATTGGCGGAAATCCAGCAGGCAGACGGCCCCTAAGGGCCGTGGGCCTACCTGGAACAGACAAAGGCTTCTGCCCAGTTAAACAAAATTCGCCAACACACGTTCATGGTCTCAGTTTGCAGAGCTCCATGGGTACTCTAAAATCAGCGTGAGTTGCACAGGTGGCAGCTGGTCCCTGGGCGGCATCTTGATATTCGTCGAAATCCGGCAGGCCGACGGCCCCTAAGGACTGAGAGCCTACCTGGTACTGACAAAGGCTTCTGCCCAGGAAAAAAAAACCCACCACCCCTCGTTCCGGGTCTCAGTTTGCAGAGCTCTGTGGGCACTCTTAAAGCAGCCCGAGTTGGCACAGGTGGCAGCTTGCCCCTGGGCGGCATCTTGATATTGGCGGAAATCCAGCCGGCAGCCGGCCCATAAGTGCCAAGGGCCTACCTGGTACTGACAAATGCTTCTGCCCAGGGAAACAAAACAGACCAACCCACGTTAATGGTCTCAGTTTGCAGAGCTCCATGGGCACTCTCAAGGCAGCGCGAGTTGGCACAGGTGGCAGCTTGTCCCTGGGCAGCATCTTCAGATTCGCAAAAACCCAGCAGGCAGCTGGCCCCGAAGGGCGAAGGCCTACCTGGTACTGACAAAGGCTTCTGCCCAGGTAAACTAAGCTCACCACACCACGTGCCTGGTCTCAGATTGCAGAACTCCATGGGCACACTCAAAGCAGCCTTGATATTCGAGTTGGCACAGGCCTATCTGGGCAGCTTTGTCCCCTGGGCGGCATCTGAGTTTGATATTGATATTGGCGGAAATCCAGCAGGCAGACGGCCCCTAAGGACTGAGGGCCTACCTGATACTGACACAGCTTCTGCCCCGGAATACAAAACTCACCAGCCCACGTTCCTGGTCTCAGTTGGCAGAGCTCTTTAGGCACTCTGCAAGCAGCCTGACTTGGCACTGGTGGCAGCCTGTCCCTTGGTGGCAACTTGAAATTCGTGGAAATCTAGCAACCAGCTAGCCGCAGTGGGCTGGTGTTGTGCGGCTTGCTTCTTCACCTCCTGCAAGCTGCCGGCTCTCCGTCTAGCGAAAGCGAAAGAGCCGCTACTTCGCGCACTGCTGCTTGTGCCGGTGGCGGTGCACTCCGGAGCGCTGCTTCGGGCGAAAGACGCCGGCCAGCGGCACTTCGCTCCGGACAGCTCCGTACCTCCGTCTTCTGCCTCTCTCGTCGTCTGCATCCTAGCCTAAAGCTTCTCCATGACTTCTCGCCGAGAGAGAAAGTGTGCCAGCTCTGCAAACATCTTCCGATCTTGCTTGACGAGTTCACCCAGTTCTATGCATCTCGCAGCGCAAAGAGACCCGCAAGAGTTTCCACGGAGTGTTGCAGGAGCACTAGCAAGATGCATTGCAAAGTTGTCCAAAAACTTCTTCCATTCGCATGCTAACGTGATTTTCAAAGGCATACGAGTGGCAATCCACCATCCCGCAGCAGTAAGAGAGCTGCGCCCACAATGCTGCTGTTGTGCGGCTTGCTTCTTCACCTCCTGCAAGCTGCCGGCTCTCCGTCTAGCGAAAGCGAAAGAGCCGCTACTTCGCGCACTGCTGCTTGTGCCGGTGGCGGTGCGCTCCGGAGCGCTGCTTCGGGCGAAAGACGCCGGCCAGCGGCACTTCGCTCCGGACAGCCCCGTACCTCCGTCTTCTGCCTCTCTCGTCGTCTGCATCCTAGCCAAAAGCTTCTCCATGACTTCTCGCCGAGAGAGAAAGTGTGCCAGCACTGCAAACATCTTCCGATCTTGTTTGACGAGTTCACCCAGTTCTTTGCATCTCGCAGCGCAAAGAGACCCGCAAGAGTTTCCACGGAGCGTTGCAGGAGCACTAGCAAGATGCATTGCAAAGTTGTCCAAAAACTTCTTCCATTCGCATGCTAACGTGATTTTCATAGGCATACGAATGGCAATCCACCATCCCGCAGCAGTAAGAGAGCTGCGCCCACAATGCTGCTGTTGTGCGGCTTGCTTCTTCACCTCCTGCAAGCTGCCGGCTCTCCGTCTAGCGAAAGCGAAAGAGCCGCTACTTCGCGCACTGCTGCTTGTGCCGGTGGCGGTGCGCTCCGGAGCGCTGCTTCGGGCGAAAGACGCCGGCCAGCGGCACTTCGCTCCGGATAGCCCCGTACCTCCGTCTTCTGCCTCTCTCGTCGTCTGCATCCTAGCCAAAAGCTTCTCCATGACTTCTCGCCGAGAGAGAAAGTGTGCCAGCACTGCAAACATCTTCCGATCTTGTTTGACGAGTTCACCCAGTTCTTTGCATCTCGCAGCGCAAAGAGACCCGCAAGAGTTTCCACGGAGCGTTGCAGGAGCACTAGCAAGATGCATTGCAAAGTTGTCCAAAAACTTCTTCCATTCGCATGCTAACGTGATTTTCAAAGGCATACGAGTGGCAATCCACCATCCCGCAGCAGTAAGAGAGCTGCGCCCACAATGCTGCTGTTGTGCGGCTTGCTTCTTCACCTCCTGCAAGCTGCCGGCTCTCCGTCTAGCGAAAGCGAAAGAGCCGCTTCTTCGCGCACTGCTGCTTGTGCCGGTGGCGGTGCGCTCCGGAGCGCTGCTTCGGGCGAAAGACGCCGGCCAGCGGCACTTCGCTCCGGACAGCCCCGTACCTCCGTCTTCTGCCTCTCTCGTCGTCTGCATCCTAGCCAAAAGCTTCTCCATGACTTCTCGCCGAGAGAGAAAGTGTGCCAGCACTGCAAACATCTTCCGATCTTGTTTGACGAGTTCACCCAGTTCTTTGCATCTCGCAGCGCAAAGAGACCCGCAAGAGTTTCCACGGAGCGTTGCAGGAGCACTAGCAAGATGCATTGCAAAGTTGTCCAAAAACTTCTTCCATTCGCATGCTAACGTGATTTTCAAAGGCATACGAGTGGCAATCCACCATCCCGCAGCAGTTGACGAGAGCTGCGCCCACAAGGCTGCTGTTGTGCGGCTTGCTTCTTCACCTCCTGCAAGCTGCCGGCTCTCCGTCTAGCGAAGGCGAAAGAGCCGCTTCTTCGCGCACTGCTGCTTGTGCCGGTGGCGGTGCGCTCCGGAGCGCTGCTTCGGGCGAAAGACGCCGGCCAGCGGCACTTCGCTCCGGACAGCCCCGTACCTCCGTCTTCTGCCTCTCTCGTCGTCTGCATCCAAGCCAAAAGCTTCTCCATGACTTCTCGCCGAGAGAGAAAGTGTGCCAGCACTGCAAACATCTTCCGATCTTGCTTGACGAGTTCACCCAGTTCTTTGCATCTCGCAGCGCAAAGAGACCCGCAAGAGTTTCCACGGAGCGTTGCAAAGAGCCGCTACTTCGCGCACTGCTGCTTGTGCCGGTGGCGGTGCGCTCCGGCGCGCTGCTTCGGGCGAAAGACGCCGGCCAGCGGCACTTCGCTCCAGACAGCTCCGTACCTCCGTCTTCTGCCTCTCTCGTCGTCTGCATCCTAGCCAAAAGCTTCTCCATGACTTCTCGCCGAGAGAGAAAGTGTGCCAGCACTGCAAACATCTTCCGATCTTGCTTGACGAGTTCACCCAGTTCTTTGCATCTCGCAGCGCAAAGAGACCCGCAAGAGTTTCCACGGAGCGTTGCAGGAGCACTAGCAAGATGCATTGCAAAGTTGCCAAAAATCTTCTTCCATTAGCATGCTAACGTGATTTTCATAGGCATGCGAATGGCAACCCACCATCCCGCAGCAGTTCGAGAGCTGCGTACACAAGGCTGCTGTTGTGCGGCTTGCTTCTTCACCTCCTGCAAGCTGCCGGCTCTCCGTCTAGCGAAAGCGAAAGAGCCGCTACTTCGCGCACTGCTGCTTGTGCCGGTGGCGGTGCGCTCCGGAGCGCTGCTTCGGGCGAAAGACGCCGGCCAGCGGCACTTCGCTCCGGACAGCCCCGTACCTCCGTCTTCTGCCTCTCTCGTCGTCTGCATCCAAGCCAAAAGCTTCTCCATGACTTTTCGCCGACAGAAATTGGGTGCCAGCACAGCAAACGTCTCCCAGTCTTGGCCCTGATTTTTGTCGTGGCTGCGCATTGTTGAAGCATTTATCTTTTTAATAAAGCGGCGAATTTATTTCGAGATGGCTATGATCTCTTCATACTTATCCTTGTGCGGTCAAGACACAGCAACAATACATTCTTGAGAAAGGAAAACATCTCGAGAGATATTCCAGTCCATCGGTGTGGCGCAGCTGCTGAAAAAGGGCAAAGCTGAAGAACCTTGCTCATCTTAATTTCTGTGCATCTCGCAGCATGCGAAGCATGAGGCAGCCGAGCACCGCGCTTTTGTGCGCTCTTAATGGAATTGCAAAAAATCCCACAGCTTTTCATCCACAAGCACAGTCAGCTGCATTCGCTTTTGCTTCTTGAAAAACTCACCGCTCTCCTTATATCGGTGTAGATCTTGATCTCTGGTTCCTGGGACTTTACCCAAGTGTTTGCTGTTTTGTACTTTCTTCTTTGGCAGTCAGGAACTTGTATATATAATCTGGTACATGTTTCTTGGAAAACATTTCCTGTCTAAAAATGATACATAGCTGCAATTTACCCGACTGTATATAACTACTCTTTTACTGTATAAAAAAGTGTATTAGAATGATACACCACCTGAATTTCAATGATTGAAAAAAGCGTCTTACTTCTTTTTCCTATTCTCTGTATTTCCTTCTCTTTGTTATGTTTCTTTGGCTATTATGTGCGTGCCCAATGGTTTTTCTGTTCCTGTTGTGGGACAGCAAATGTTCAGGCTCTTCTAATTTTGTCACTAATTAAATAATCCATCTTCCCCGCCGGAAAGATGCAGGATGTGTCTCATTTTCACTGCTCCTGTTTTGTTTCCTTATTCTTTTGAATGGCTCCCTGTCTTCCTACTCACACTCTGAGTAACGAATTTCTAATTTTCTTTCCTATCTGCCTTTATCAATTTTTCTCTGACTTGGATGCTATTGAATTAAGCCATGCCAAGTTGAAGAATTGCATCAAGAAGAGTGCTCAATGAAAAAAAAAACATTTAGTTTTGGGGTTCTATCACAGAAGAGTTCAAAGACTCTTCCCATGTGAAGAATATCTGATGAATATCTTAAAAACTATCATCTCTGTGTAAGTATTTTGCATCCAGTTCTTGCTCTAGTCCTTGCTTTGGCAAATTTGACACAAGTGAGGCATTGTGTGTTTTGCAGCTTCTAGGGAGATGGTTCCAGGTCTTGAGAAAGTCGTGGGCTTTGTCTCATCTTTAGACATCTGAAAATCACCTAGGCATCCCAAAGACTCATTAGAAATACAAATACCTGCAGGGAACCGGAGGTGAGCTTCATCTTACCATGTGTCTTGAACAGGGTGTTCTATGTGTGAAAGAGATTCTAGTCAGAATTCTGCTCAGTACAGTCCATCAAGTTGAGAGAATTGATCATTTTAATCTGGGCTTTAGATCCACAGAGGCTGAAGGTGTCTCCATGCTCCAGTGCCTATCAGTCTTCTCAAATATTTCAATCCATGAGTTGAATTCTAGAAGCAAAAACTTTTCTCCAGGTGACCTTTACCAAGAGACTCAATGTTAGGTGGAATCAAACAACTCCTTTTTTATCCATTTTATCGAAAGTGATCTTAAAGATTCAATCCATATGCTTAGGTGAGAGAAATCCTACCATTGGCAGATGGCATGTATTGGCCAGTATTGACAGCAGAAAGAAGCAAAAAAGCATGCCAAAAAATGCTGAATGCAGTAAGCAGACCATCAAGCAAACCGGTGGAAAAATAGTTGCTTTGTATGTAAGATGAATCGGAGAGATACATATGGAGTTCTTCATGATGTTTTTCATTGACATTTAAACTAGGAAAGAGGTTAAAACTATGATGGAAGGGATTAATTGCTTGATGTTAGAGTATTTCTTTAGAGAGACATAACAAGTGAATACATGTTTAACCAGTTATCGGCTTCCCATCAGCAATGGGTGCACTTTAATTGCCTTTAAAAGCTGTAATGAAATACTTTTTAAAGCAATTTTTCCCCTTATTTTTGCAAGAGCTTTTTTTCTGTTATTTTTGAAAAATAGGAAAAATTTCCAGTAAAGGATCAACGGGCTGCTCTGTCATTTAATATTAGAACACACTTATGGTATACTTTCTAGAAGAAAAAGTACCTAAAAAAAGGAGTATTCCCATTATGCTTGTAAAACGATCTTCCAACCATAAGAAAATCAAAAATTATACTATTTCAAGGATCCCACACTCCTAGAACACATTCATTTAACACACTCATAATTTATCAAACACAGCTTGTAATTAGACCTCTAAGAGTCAAACAGAGCGTTGTATCCACAGGCACTGTGAGAGCAGCCTGAGGTGGCACAGGTGGCAGGTTGTACGTGAGCTAGATCTTGATCAATGCGGCATTACAGCAGCCAACCGGGGCCTGCACGCAAGGCCCATCCAAAAAATGTGGTGAGCTTTTTCCCAGGGAAACCAAACTCACTACCTCACCTTCCTGGTCTCAGGCCCCAAATGGCCACAAAAGTACTGTGCGGGCAACAGCCCAGGAAAAAACCTCAACACCTCACCGTCTAGGTCTCAGTTTGCAGAGCTCTGTGGGCACTGTGCAAGCACCCAACGTTGGCACAGCTATCAGCCTTTAATTGGATGGCATCCTGATTAATACAGAAATCGAGCAGGCACCAAGCATCAACGTGCTTAGGGACACCTAGGTATTGTGCATTATACTGCCCAAGGAGAAAAAAAACCCACCACCCCAAGGTCTTAGTCTCAGTTTGCAGAGTTCCGTGGGCACTCTCAAAGCAGCCAGAGCTAGCACAGGTGGCAGCTTGTCCCTGAGAGGCATCTTGATATTTGTGGATATCCAGGAGGCAACAGGCCCCTTAGGGCCGAGGGCCTACCTGGTACTGACAAAGGCTTCTTCCCAGAAAAACAAAGCTCACCATCCCACGTTGCTGGTCTCAGTTTGTAGAGCTCCATGGGCACTCTCAAAGCAGCCCGAGTTGGCACAGGTGGCAGCTTGACCCGGGACGGCACCGTGATATTCGGGCAAATCCAGCGGGGAGCCGGCCGCTAAGGGTGGAGGGCCGACCTAGTACAGAGATAGTCTTCTACCCAGCAAAACAAGACACACTACCCGACGTTCCAGGCCACAATTTGAAGAGCTCCATGGGCACTCTCAAAGCAGCCCGAGTTGGCACAGGTGGCAGCTTGTCCCTGGGCGGCATCTTGTTATTCGGGGAAATCCAGCCTGCAACCGGACCCATAGGGCCGAAGGCCTAGCTGGTACTGACAAAGGCTTCTGCCGGGAAAACAAAACTCAGAACCCCACGGTCCCGGTCTCAGTTTGCAGAGCTCCATGGGCACTCTCAAAGCAGCCCGAGTTGGCACAGGTGGCAGAATATCCCTGGGCGGCATCTTGATATTCGTGGAAATCCAGCAGGCAGCCAGCCATGGAGGGCCGAGGGCCTACCTGGTACTGACAAAGGCTTCTGCCGAGGAAAAAAAAAAACTCACCATCCCACGCTCCTGGTTTCTGTTTGTAGAGCACCATGGGTACTCTCAAAGCAGCCCAAGTTGGCACAGGTGGCAGCTTGTTCCTGGGCGGCATCTAGATATGCGTGGAAATCCAGCAGGCAGACTGCCTCTAAGGGCCGAGGTCCTACTTGGTACTGACAAAGGGTTCTGCCCGGGAAAAAAAAAACCCGAAACCCCACATACTTTGGCTCAGTTTGAAGAGATCCGTGGGCACTCTCAAAGCAGCGTGAGTTGGCACAGGTGGCAGCTTGTCCCTGGGCGGCATCTTGATATTCGTGGAAGTCTTGCTGCCAGCCTGCCCCTAAGGGCCGAGGGCCTACCTGGTACTTACAATGGCTTCTGCCCGGGGAAACATAACCCATAACCCCATGTACCCTGTCTCAGTTTTTAGAGCTCCGTGGGCACCCTCAAAGCAGCGCGAGTTGGCACAGGTGGCAGCTTGTCCCTGGGCAGCATCTTGATATTCGTGGAAATTCAGCAGGCAGCCTGCCCCTAAGGAACAAGGGCCTACCTGGTACTGAGAGAGGCTTCTGCCCGAGAAAACAAAACCCACAACCCTAGGTTATGGTCTCAGTTTGCAGAGCTCCGTGGGCACCCTCAAAGCAGCGCGAGTTGGCCCAAGTGGCAGCTTGTCCCTGGGCAGCATCTTGATATTCGTGGAAATCCAGCAGGCAGACGGCCCTGAAGTTCCGAGAGCCTGCCTGGTACTGCAAATGCTTCTGCCCGGGGAAACAAAACTCACCAAGGCAAGTTCCTGGTCTAACTTTGCAGAGCTCCATGGGCACCCCCAAAGCAGCACGAGTTGGCACAGGTGGCAGCTTGTCCCTGGGTGGCATCTTGATATTCGTGGAAATCCAGCAGGCAGACTGCCTCTAAGGGCTGAGGGCCTACTTCGTACGGACAAAGGCTTCTGCCCGGGAAAACAAAACCCATAACCCCACATACTTTCTCTCAGTTTGAAGAGCTCCGTGGGCACTCTCAAAGCAGCCCGAGTTGGCACAAGTGGCAGCTTGTCCCTGGGCAGCATTTTGATATTCGTGGAAATCCTGCAGGCAGCTGGCCCCCAAGGGCCAAGGGCCGACCTGGTACTGACAAAGGCTTCTGCCCGGGAAAACAAAACTCAGAACACCACGTTTCTGGTCTCAGTTTGCAGAGCACCATGGGCACTCTCAAAGCAGCGCGAGTTGGCACAGGTGGCAGCTTGTCCCTGGGCAGCATCTTGATATTCGTGGAAATCCAGCAGGCTGCCTGCCCTTAAGGACCGAGGGCGTACCTGGCACTTCAAATGCTTCTGCCCGGAGAAACAAAACTCAGCACCCCAGGTTCATGGTCTCAGTTTGCAGAGCTCCATGGGCACTCTCAAAGCAGCACGAGTTGGCACAGGTGGCAGCTTGTCCCTGGGCAGCATCTTGATATTCGTGGAAATCCAGCCGGCAGCCTGCCCCTGAGGAACAAGGGCCTTCCTGGTACTGAGAGAGGCTTCTTCCACCACCCCACGTTCCACATCTCAGTTTGCAGAGCTCCGTGGGCACTCTCAAAGCAGTGCGAGTTGGCACAGGTGGCAGCTTGTCCCTGGGCAGCATCTTGATATTCGTGGAAATCCAGCCGGCAGCCTGCCCCTGAGGAACAAGGGCCTTCCTGGTACTGACAAAGGCTTCTGCCCAGGGAAACAAAATCCACCACCCCACGTTCCACATCTCAGTTTGCAGAGCTCCGTGGGCACTCTCAAAGCAGCCCGAGTTGGCACAGGTGGCAGCTTGTCCCTGGGCGGCATCTTGATATTTGTGGAAATCCTGCAGGCAGCCGGCCCCCAAGGGCCAAGGGCCGACCTGGTACTGACAAAGGCTTCTGCCCGGGAAAACAAAACCCAGCACCCCACGTTTCTGGTCTCAGTTTGCAGAGCTCCGTGGGCACTCTCAAAGCAGCCCGAGTTGGCACAGGTGGCAGCTTGTCCCTGGGCGTCATCTTGATATTTGTGGAAATCCTGCAGGCAGCCGGCCCCCAAGGGCCAAGGCCTGACCTGGTACTGACAAAGGCTTCTGCCCGGTGAAACAAAACCCACCACCCCACGTTCCAGGTCTCAGTTTGCAGTGCTCCATGGGCACTCTCAAAGCAGCCCGAGTTGGCACAGGTGGCAGCTTGTCCCTGGGCGGCATCTTGATATTCGTGGAAATCCTGCAGGCAGCCTGCCCCTGTGGAACAAGGGCCGACCTGACACTGACAAAGGCTTCTGACCGGGAAAACAATACTCAGAACACCACTTTCCTGGTCCCAGTTTGCAGAGCTCCATGGGCACTCTCAAAGCAGCCCGAGTTGGCACAGGTGGCAGCTTGTCCCTGGGCAGCATCTTGATATTCGTGGAAATCCAGCAGGCAGACTGCCCATAAGGAACAAGGACCCTCCTGGTACTGACAAAGGCTTCTGCCCTGGAAAACAAAACCCAGCACCCCACGTTTCTGGTCTCAGTTTGCAGAGCAGCATGGGCACTCTCAAAGCAGCCCGAGTTGGCACAGGTGGCAGCTCCTCCGTGGGCAGCATCTTGATATTCGTGGAAATCCAGCAGGCTGCCTGCCCTTAAGGACCGAGGGCGTACCTGGCACTTCAAATGCTTCTGCCCGGAGAAACAAAACTCAGCACCCCAGGTTCATGGTCTCAGTTTGCAGAGCTCCATGGGCACTCTCAAAGCAGCACGAGTTGGCACAGGTGGCAGCTTGTCCCTGGGCAGCATCTTGATATTCGTGGAAATCCAGCGGCAGCCTGCCCCTGAGGAACAAGGGCCTTCCTGGTACTGACAAAGTCTTCTGCCCAGGGAAACAAAACCCACCACCCCACGTTCCACATCTCAGTTTGCAGAGCACCGTGGGCACTCTCAAAGCAGCGCGAGTTGGCACAGGTGGCAGCTTGTCCCTGGGTGGCATCTTGATATTTGTGGAAATCCTGCAGGCAGCCGGCCCCCAAGGGCCAAGGCCTGACCTGGTACTGACAAAGGCTTCTGCCCGGGGAAACAAAACCCACCACCCCACGTTCCAGGTCTCAGTTTGCAGAGCTCCATGGGCACTCTCAAACCAGCCCGAGTTGGCACAGGTGGCAGCTTGTCCCTGGGCGGCATCTTGATATTCGTGGAAATCCCGCAGGCTGCCTGCCCTGTGGAACAAGGGCCGACCTGACACTGACAAAGGCTTCTGACCGGGAAAACAATACTCAGAACACCACTTTCCTGGTCCCAGTTTGCAGAGCTCCATGGGCACTCTCAAAGCAGCCCGAGTTGGCACAGGTGGCAGCTTGTCCCTGGGCGGCATCTTGATATTCGTGGAAATCCAGCAGGCAGACTGCCCATAAGGAACAAGGACCCTCCCTGGTACTGACAAAGGCTTCTGCCTGGAAAACAAAACCCAGCACCCCACGTTTCTGGTCTCAGTTTGCAGAGCTCCATGGGCACTCTCAAAGCAGCCCGAGTTGGCACAGGTGGCAGCTCCTCCGTGGGCAGCATCCTGATATTCGTGAAATTCAGCAGGCTGACGGCCCTGAATGACCGTGGGCCTACCTAGTACTGACAAATACTTCTGCCCGGGAAAACAAAACTCAGCACCCCACGGTCCTGGTCACAGTTTGCAGAGCTCCGTGGGCACTCTCAAAGCAGCCCGAGTTGGCAAAGGTGGCAGCTTGTCCCTGGGCGGAAACTTGATTTTCGTGGAAATCCTGGTGCCAGCCTCCCCCAAAGGGCCGAGGGCCTACCTGGTCCTGCAAATGTTTCTGCCCGGGAAAACAACACCGACAAACCCACGTTCCTGGTCTCAGTTTGAAGAACTCCGTGGGCACTCTCAAAGCAGCCCGAGTTGGCACAGGTGGCAGAATATCCCTGGGCAGCATTTTGATATTCGGGGAAATCTTGCTTCCAGGCTGTCCCTAAGGAACAAGGGCCTACTTGGTACTGACAAAGGCTTCTGCCCTGGAAAACAAAACCCAGCACCCCACGTTTCTGGTCTCAGTTTGCAGAGCACCATGGGCACTCTCAAAGCAGCGTGAGTTGGCACAGGTGGCAGCTTGTCCCTGGGCAGCATCTTGATATTCGTGGAAATCCAGCAGGCTGCCTGCCCTTAAGGACCGAGGGCCTACCTGGCACTGCAAATGCTTCTGCCCGGAGAAACAAAACTCAGCACCCCAGGTTCATGGTCTCAGTTTGCAGAGCTCCGTGGGCACTCTCAAAGCAGCCCGAGTTGGCACAGGTGGCAGAATATCCCTGGGCAGCATCTTGATATTCGTGGAAAGCTTGCTGCCAGCCTGCACCTAAGGAACAAGGGCATACCTGGTACTGAGAGAGGCTTCTGCCGGGAAAACAAAACCCACAGTCCTACGTTCCTGGTCTCAGTTTGCAGAGCTCCGTGGGCACCCTCATAGCAGCACGAGGTTGGCCCAAGTGGCAGCTGGTCCCTGGGCAGCATCTTGATATTCGTGGAAATCCAGCCGGCAGCCTGCCCCTGAGGAACAAGGACTCTCCTGGTACTGACAAAGGCTTCTGCCCGGGGAAAGAAAACCCACCAGCCCATGTTCCACATCTCAGTTTGCAGAGCTCCATGGGCACTCTCAAAGCAGCCCAGGTTGGCACAGGTGGCAGCTTGTCCCTGGGCGGCATCTTGATATTTGTGGAAATCCTGCAGGCAGCCGGCCCCCAAGGGCCAAGGGCCGACCTGGTACTGACAAAGGCTTCTGCCAGGGGAAACAAAACTCAGCACCCCAGGTTCATGGTCTCAGTTTGCAGAGCTCCATGGGCACTCTCAAAGCAGCACGAGTTGGCACAGGTGGGCAGCTTGTCCCTGGGCAGCATCTTGATATTCGTGGAAATCTTCCTGCCAGCCTGCCCCTAAGGAACAAGGGCCTACCTGGCACTGAGAGAGGCTTCTGCCCGGGAAAACAAAACCCACAATCCTACGTTTCTGGTCTCAGTTTGCAGAGCTCCGTGGGCACCCTCAAAGCAGCGCGAGTTGGCACAAGTGGCAGCTTGTCCCTGGGCAGCATCTTGATATTCGTGGAAATTGAGCCGCCAGCCTGCCCCTGAGGAACAAGGGCCTACCTGGTACTGACAAAGGCTTCTGCCCAGGGAAACAAAACCCACCACCCCACGTTCCACATCTCAGTTTGCAGAGCTCCATGGGCACTCTCAAAGCAGCCCGAGTTAGCACAGGTGGCAGCTTGTCCCTGGGCGGCATCTTGGTATTGGCGGAAATCCAGCAGGCAGACGGCCCCTAAGGGCCGTGGGCCTATCTGGAACAGACAAAGGCTTCTGCCCAGTTAAACAAAATTCGCCAACACACGTTCATGGTCTCAGTTTGCA
The DNA here is from genome assembly GCF_015832195.1 of Motacilla alba alba. Classification (NCBI taxonomy): domain Eukaryota; kingdom Metazoa; phylum Chordata; class Aves; order Passeriformes; family Motacillidae; genus Motacilla; species Motacilla alba. Next base: position 16,490 of record NW_024037474.1, read on the forward strand.
GAGCTCTGTGGGCACTCTTAAAGCAGCCCGAGTTGGCACAGGTGGCAGCTTGCCCCTGGGCGGCATCTTGATATTGGCGGAAATCCAGCCGGCAGCCGGCCCATAAGTGCCAAGGGCCTACCTGGTACTGACAAATGCTTCTGCCCAGGGAAACAAAACAGACCAACCCACGTTAATGGTCTCAGTTTGCAGAGCTCCATGGGCACTCTCAAGGCAGCGCGAGTTGGCACAGGTGGCAGCTTGTCCCTGGGCAGCATCTTCAGATTCGCGAAAACCCAGCAGGCAGCTGGCCCCGAAGCGCGAAGGCCTACTTGGTACTGACAAATGCTTCTGCCCAGGTAAACTAAGCTCACCACACCACGTGCCTGGTCTCAGATTGCAGAACTCCATGGGCACACTCAAAGCAGCCTGAGTTGGCACAGGTGGCAGCTTGTCCCTGGGCGGCATCTTGATATTGGCGGAAATCCAGCAGGCAGACGGCCCCTAAGGACTGAGGGCCTACCTGATACTGACACAGCTTCTGCCCCGGAATACAAAACTCACCAGCCCACGTTCCTGGTCTCAGTTGGCAGAGCTCTTTAGGCACTCTGCAAGCAGCCTGACTTGGCACTGGTGGCAGCCTGTCCCTTGGTGGCAACTTGAAATTCGTGGAAATCTAGCAACCAGCTAGCCGCAGTGGGCTGGTGTTGTGCGGCTTGCTTCTTCACCTCCTGCAAGCTGCCGGCTCTCCGTCTAGCGAAAGCGAAAGAGCCGCTACTTCGCGCACTGCTGCTTGTGCCGGTGGCGGTGCGCTCCGGAGCGCTGCTTCGGGCGAAAGACGCCGGCCAGCGGCACTTCGCTCCGGACAGCCCCGTACCTCCGTCTTCTGCCTCTCTCGTCGTCTGCATCCTAGCCAAAAGCTTCTCCATCACTTCTCGCCGAGAGAGAAAGTGTGCCAGCACTGCAAACATCTTCCGATCTTGCTTGACGAGTTCACCCAGTTCTTTGCATCTCGCAGCGCAAAGAGACCCGCAAGAGTTTCCACGGAGCGTTGCAGGAGCACTAGCAAGATGCATTGCAAAGATGCCAAAAAACTTCTTCCATTCGCATGCTAACGTGATTTTCATAGGCATACGATTGGCAACCCACCATCCCGCAGCAGTTCGAGAGCTGCGTACACAAGGCTGCTGTTGTGCGGCTTGCTTCTTCACCTCCTGCAAGCTGCCGGCTCTCCGTCTAGCGAAAGCGAAAGAGCCGCTACTTCGCGCACTGCTGCTTGTGCCGGTGGCGGTGCGCTCCGGAGCGCTGCTTCGGGCGAAAGACGCCGGCCAGTGGCACTTCGCTCCGGACAGCCCCGTACCTCCGTCTTCTGCCTCTCTCGTCGTCTGCATCCAAGCCAATAGCTTCTCCATGACTTCTCGCCGAGAGAGAAAGTGTGCCAGCACTGCAAACATCTACCGATCTTGTTTGACGAGTTCACCCAGTTCTTTGCATCTCGCAGCGCAAAGAGACCCGCAAGAGTTTCCACGGAGCGTTGCAGGAGCACTAGCAAGATGCATTGCAAAGTTGTCCAAAAACTTCTTCCACTCGCATGCTAACGTGATTTTCAAAGGCATGCGAGTGGCAATCCACCATCCCGCAGCAGTTCGAGAGCTGCGCCCACAATGCTGCTGTTGTGCGGCTTGCTTCTTCACCTCCTGCAAGCTGCCGGCTCTCCGTCTACCGAAAGCGAAAGAGCCGCTACTTTCGCGCACTGCTGCTTGTGCCGGTGGCGGTGCGCTCCGGAGCGCTGCTTCGGGCGAAAGACGCCGGCCAGCGGCACTTCGCTCCGGACAGCCCCGTACCTCCGTCTTCTGCCTCTCTCGTCGTCTGCATCCTAGCCAAAAGCTTCTCCCTGACTTCTCGCCGAGAGAGAAAGTGTGCCAGCACTGCAAACATCTTCCGATCTTGCTTGACGAGTTCACCCAGTTCTTTGCATCTCGCAGCGCAAAGAGACCCGCAAGAGTTTCCACGGAGCGTTGCAGGAGCACTAGCAAGATGCATTGCAAAGTTGTCCAAAAACTTCTTCCATTCGCATGCTAACGTGATTTTCAAAGGCATACGAGTGGCAATCCACCATCCCGCAGCAGTAAGAGAGCTGCGCCCACAATGCTGCTGTTGTGCGGCTTGCTTCTTCACCTCCTGCAAGCTGCCGGCTCTCCGTCTAGCGAAAGCGAAAGAGCCGCTTCTTCGCGCACTGCTGCTTGTGCCGGTGGCGGTGCGCTCCGGAGCGCTGCTTCGGGCGATAGACGCCCGCGAGCGGCACTTCGCTCCGGACAGCCCCGTACCTCCGTCTTCTGCCTCTCTCGTCGTCTGCATCCTAGCCAAAAGCTTCTCCATGACTTCTCGCCGAGAGAGAAAGTGTGCCAGCACTGCAAACATCTACCGATCTTGTTTGACGAGTTCACCCAGTTCTTTGCATCTCGCAGCGCAAAGAGACCCGCAAGAGTTTCCACGGAGCGTTGCAGGAGCACTAGCAAGATGCATTGCAAAGTTGTCCAAAAACTTCTTCCACTCGCATGCTAACGTGATTTTCAAAGGCATGCGAGTGGCAATCCACCATCCCGCAGCAGTTCGACAGCTGCGCCCACAATGCTGCTGTTGTGCGGCTTGCTTCTTCACCTCCTGCAAGCTGCCGGCTCTCCGTCTAGCGAAAGCGAAAGAGCCGCTACTTCGCGCACTGCTGCTTGTGCCGGTGGCGGTGCGCTCCGGCGCGCTGCTTCGGGCGAAAGACGCCGGCCAGCGGCACTTCGCCTCCGGACAGCCCCGTACCTCCGTCTTCTGCCTCTCTCGTCGTCTGCATCCAAGCCAAAAGCTTCTCCATGACTTTTCGCCGACAGAAATTGGGTGCCAGCACAGCAAACGTCTCCCAGTCTTGGCCCTGATTTTTGTCGTGGCTGCGCATTGTTGAAGCAATTATCTTTTTAATAAAGCGCGCGAATTTATTTCGAGATGGCTATGATCTCTTCACACTTATCCTTGTGCGGTCAAGACACAGCAACAATACATTCTTGAGAAAGGAAAACATCTCGAGAGATATTCCAGTCCATCGGTGTGGCGCAGCTGCTGAAAAAGGGCAAAGCTGAAGACCTTGCTCATCTTAATTTCTGTGCATCTCGCAGCATGCGAAGCATGAGGCAGCCGAGCACCGCGCTTTTGTGCGCTCTTAATGGAATTGCAAAAAATCCCACAGCTTTTCATCCACAAGCACAGTCAGCTGCATTCGCTTTTGCTTCTTGAAAAACTCACCGCTCTCCTTATATCGGTGTAGATCTTGATCTCTGGTTCCTGGGACTTTACCCAAGTGTTTGCTGTTTTGTACTTTCTTCTTTGGCAGTCAGGAACTTGTATATATAATCTGGTACATGTTTCTTGGAAAACATTTCCTGTCTAAAAATGATACATAGCTGCAATTTACCCGACTGTATATAACTACTCTTTTACTGTATAAAAAAGTGTATTAGAATGATACACCACCTGAATTTCAATGATTGAAAAAAGCGTCTTACTTCTTTTTTCCTATTCTCTGTATTTCCTTCTCTTTGTTATGTTTCTTTGGCTATTATGTGCGTGCCCAATGGTTTTTCTGTTCCTGTTGTGGGACAGCAAATGTTCAGGCTCTTCTAATTTTGTCACTAATTAAATAATCCATCTTCCCCCGCCGGAAAGATGCAGGATGTGTCTCATTTTCACTGCTCCTGTTTTGTTTCCTTATTCTTTTGAATGGCTCCCTGTCTTCCTACTCACACTCTGAGTAACGAATTTCTAATTTTCTTTCCTATCTGCCTTTATCAATTTTTCTCTGACTTGGATGCTATTTGAATTAAGCCATGCCAAGTTGAAGAATTGCATCAAGAAGAGTGCTCAATGAAAAAAAAAAACATTTAGTTTTGGGGTTCTATCACAGAAGAGTTCAAAGACTCTTCCCATGTGAAGAATATCTGATGAATATCTTAAAAACTATCATCTCTGTGTAAGTATTTTGCATCCAGTTCTTGCTCTAGTCCATTGCTTTGGCAAATTTGACACAAGTGAGGCATTGTGTGTTTTGCAGCTTCTAGGGAGATGGTTCCAGGTCTTGAGAAAGTCGTGGGCTTTGTCTCATCTTTAGACATCTGAAAATCACCTAGGCATCCCAAAGACTCATTAGAAATACAAATACCTGCAGGGAACCGGAGGTGAGCTTCATCTTACCATGTGTCTTGAACAGGGTGTTCTATGTGTGAAAGAGATTCTAGTCAGAATTCTGCTCAGTACAGTCCATCAAGTTGAGAGAATTGATCATTTTAATCTGGGCTTTATATCCACAGAGGCTGAAGGTGTCTCCATGCTCCAGTGCCTATCAGTCTTCTCAAATATTTCAATCCATGAGTTGAATTCTAGAAGCAAAAACTTTTCTCCAGGTGACCTTTACCAAGAGACTCAATGTTAGGTGGAATCAAACAACTCCTTTTTTATCCATTTTATCGAAAGTGATCTTAAAGATTCAATCCATATGCTTAGGTGAGAGAAATCCTACCATTGGCAGATGGCATGTATAGGCCAGTATTGACAGCAGAAAGAAGCAAAAAAGCATGCCAAAAAATGCTGAATGCAGTAAGCAGACCATCAAGCAAACCGGTGGAAAAATAGTTGCTTTGTATGTAAGATGAATCGGAGAGATACATATGGAGTTCTTCATGATGTTTTTCATTGACATTTAAACTAGGAAAGAGGTTAAAACTATGATGGAAGGGATTAATTGCTTGATGTTAGAGTATTTCTTTAGAGAGACATAACAAGTGAATACATGTTTAACCAGTTATCGGCTTCCCATCAGCAATGGGTGCACTTTAATTGCCTTTAAAAGCTGTAATGAAATACTTTTTTAAAGCAATTTTTTCCCCTTATTTTTGCAAGAGCTTTTTCTGTTATTTTTGAAAAATAGGAAAAATTTCCAGTAAAGGATCAACGGGCTGCTCTGTCATTTAATATTAGAAAACACTTATGGTATACTTTCTAGAAGAAAAAGTACCTAAAAAAAGGAGTATTCCCATTATGCTTGTAAAACGATCTTCCAACCATAAGAAAATCAAAAATTATACTATTTCAAGGATCCCACACTCCTAGAACACATTCATTTAACACACTCATAATTTATCAAACACAGCTTGTAATTAGACCTCTAAGAGTCAAACAGAGCGTTGTATCCACAGGCACTGTGAGAGCAGCCTGAGGTGGCACAGGTGGCAGGTTGTACGTGAGCTAGATCTTGATCAATGCGGCATTACAGCAGCCAACCGGGGCCTGCACGCAAGGCCCATCCAAAAAATGTGGTGAGCTTTTTCCCAGGGAAACCAAACTCACCACCTCACCTTCCTGGTCTCAGGCCCCAAATGGCCACAAAAGTACTGTGCGGGCAACAGCCCAGGAAAAAAACCTCAACACCTCACCGTCTAGGTCTCAGTTTGCAGAGCTCTGTGGGCACTGTGCAAGCACCCAACGTTGGCACAGCTATCAGCCTTTAATTGGATGGCATCCTGATTAATACAGAAATCGAGCAGGCACCAAGCATCAACGTGCTTAGGGACACCTAGGTATTGTGCATTATACTGCCCAAGGAGAAAAAAACCCCACCACCCCAAGGTCTTAGTCTCAGTTTGCAGAGTTCCGTGGGCACTCTCAAAGCAGCCCGAGTTGGCACAGGTGGCAGCTTGTCCCTGGGCGGCATCTTGTTATTCGGGGAAATCCAGCCTGCAACCGGACCCATAGGGCCGAAGGCCTACCTGGTACTGACAAAGGCTTCTGCCGGGAAAACAAAACTCAGAACCCCACGGTCCCGGTCTCAGTTTGCAGAGCTCCATGGGCACTCTCAAAGCAGCCCGAGTTGGCACAGGTGGCAGAATATCCCTGGGCGGCATCTTGATATTCGTGGAAATCCAGCAGGCAGCCAGCCATGAAGGGCCGAGGGCCTACCTGGTACTGACAAAGGCTTCTGCCGAGGAAAAAAAAAAACTCACCATCCCACGCTCCTGGTTTCTGTTTGTAGAGCACCATGGGTACTCTCAAAGCAGCCCAAGTTGGCACAGGTGGCAGCTTGTTCCTGGGCGGCATCTAGATATGCGTGGAAATCCAGCAGGCAGACTGCCCTCTAAGGGCCGAGGTCCTACTTGGTACTGACAAAGGGTTCTGCCCGGAAAAAAAAACCCGAAACCCCACATACTTTGGCTCAGTTTGAAGAGATCCGTGGGCACTCTCAAAGCAGCGTGAGTTGGCACAGGTGGCAGCTTGTCCCTGGGCGGCATCTTGATATTCGTGGAAGTATTGCTGCCAGCCTGCCCCTAAGGGCCGAGGGCCTACCTGGTACTTACAATGGCTTCTGCCCGGGGAAACATAACCCATAACCCAATGTACCCTGTCTCAGTTTTTAGAGCTCCGTGGGCACCCTCAATGCAGCCCGAGCTGGCACAGGTGGCAGCTTGTCCCTGGGCAGCATCTTGATATTCGTGGAAATTCAGCAGGCAGCCTGCCCCTAAGGAACAAGGGCCTACCTGGTACTGAGAGAGGCTTCTGCCCGAGAAAACAAAACCCACAACCCTAGGTTATTGGTCTCAGTTTGCAGAGCTCCGTGGGCACCCTCAAAGCAGCGCGAGTTGGCCCAAGTGGCAGCTTGTCCCTGGGCAGCATCTTGATATTCGTGGAAATCCAGCAGGCAGACGGCCCTGAAGTTCCGAGAGCCTGCCTGGTACTGCAAATGCTATCTGCCCGGGGAAACAAAACTCACCAAGGCAAGTTCC
>NW_024037474.1:24283-28970 GCF_015832195.1 Motacilla alba alba
AAAATCACGTTAGCATGCGAATGGAAGAAGTTTTTGGACAACTTTGCAATGCATCTTGCTAGTGCTCCTGCAACGCTCCGTGGAAACTCTTGCGGGTCTCTTTGCGCTGCGAGATGCAAAGAACTGGGTGAACTCGTCAAGCAAGATCGGAAGATGTTTGCAGTGCTGGCACACTTTCGGCGAGAAGTGATGGAGAAGCTATTGGCTAGGATGCAGAGGACGAGAGAGGCAGAAGACGGAGGTACGGGGCTGTCCGGAGCGAAGTGCCGCTGGCCGGCGTCTTTCGCCCGAAGCAGCGCTCCGGAGCGCACCGCCACCGGCACAAGCAGCAGTGCGCGAAGAAGCGGCTCTTTCGCTTTCGCTAGACGGAGAGCCGGCAGCTTGCAGGAGGTGAAGAAGCAAGCCGCACAACAGCAGCATTGTGGGCGCAGCTCTCTTACTGCTGCGGGATGGTGGATTGCCATTCGTATGCCTATGAAAATCACGTTAGCATGCGAATGGAAGAAGTTTTTGGACAACTTTGCAATGCATCTTGCTAGTGCTCCTGCAACGCTCCGTGGAAACTCTTGCGGGTCTCTTTGCGCTGCGAGATGCAAAGAACTGGGTGAACTCGTCAAGCAAGATCGGAAGATGTTTGCAGTGCTGGCACACTTTCTCTCTCGGCGAGAAGTCAGAGAGAAGCTTTTGGCTAGGATGCAGACGACGAGAGAGGCAGAAGACGGAGGTACGGGGCTGTCCGGAGCGAAGTGCCGCTGGCCGGCGTCTTTCGCCCGAAGCAGCGCGCCGGAGCGCACCGCCACCGGCACAAGCAGCAGTGCGCGAAGTAGCGGCTCTTTCGCTTTCGCTAGACGGAGAGCCGGCAGCTTGCAGGAGGTGAAGAAGCAAGCCGCACAACACCAGCCCACTGCGGCTAGCTGGTTGCTAGATTTCCACGAATTTCAAGTTGCCACCAAGGGACAGGCTGCCACCAGTGCCAAGTCAGGCTGCTTGCAGAGTGCCTAAAGAGCTCTGCCAACTGAGACCAGGAACGTGGGCTGGTGAGTTTTGTATTCCGGGGCAGAAGCTGTGTCAGTATCAGGTAGGCCCTCAGTCCTTAGGGGCCGTCTGCCTGCTGGATTTCCGCCAATATCAAGATGCCGCCCAGGGACAAGCTGCCACCTGTGCCAACTCAGGCTGCTTTGAGTGTGCCCATGGAGTTCTGCAATCTGAGACCAGGCACGTGGTGTGGTGAGCTTAGTTTCCCTGGGCAGAAGCCTTTGTCAGTACCAGGTAGGCCTTCGCCCTTCGGGGCCAGCTGCCTGCTGGGTTTTTGCGAATCTGAAGATGCTGCCCAGGGACAAGCTGCCACCTGTGCCAACTCGCGCTGCCTTGAGAGTGCCCATGGAGCTCTGCAAACTGAGACCATTAACGTGGGTTGGTCTGTTTTGTTTCCCTGGGCAGAAGCATTTGTCAGTACCAGGTAGGCCCTTGGCACTTATGGGCCGGCTGCCGGCTGGATTTCCGCCAATATCAAGATGCCGCCCAGGGGCAAGCTGCCACCTGTGCCAACTCGGGCTGCTTTAAGAGTGCCCACAGAGCTCTGCAAACTGAGACCCGGAACGTGGGGTGGTGGGTTTTTTTTTCCTGGGCAGAAGCCTTTGTCAGTACCAGGTAGGCTCTCAGTCCTTAGGGGCCGTCGGCCTGCCAGATTTCGACGAATATCAAGATGCCGCCCAGGGACAAGCTGCCACCTGTGGCAAGTCACGCTGATTTTAGAGTACCCATGGAGCTCTGCAAACTGAGACCATGAACGTGTGTTGGCGAATTTTGTTTAACTGGGCAGAAGCCTTTGTCTGTTCCAGGTAGGCCCACGGCCTTTAGGGGCCGTCTGCCTGCTGGATTTCCGCCAAAACCAAGATGCCGCCCAGGGACAAGCTGCCACCTGTGCCAACTCGGGCTGCTTTGAGAGTGCCCATGGAGCTCTGCAAAGTGAGAACAGGAACGTGAGTTGGTGAGTTTTGTTTCCCCGGGCAGAAGCCTTTGTCAGTACCAGGAGAGTCCTTGTTCCTCAGGGGCAGGCTGCCGGCTGGATTTCCACGAATATCAAGATGCTGCCCAGGGACCAGCTGCCACTTGGGCCAACTCGTGCTGCTATGAGGGTGCCCACGGAGCTCTGCAAACTGAGACCAGGAACGTAGGACTGTGGGTTTTGTTTTCCCGGGCAGAAGCCTCTCTCAGTACCAGGTATGCCCTTGTTCCTTAGGTGCAGGCTGGCAGCAAGCTTTCCACGAATATCAAGATGCTGCCCAGGGATATTCTGCCACCTGTGCCAACTCGGGCTGCTTTGAGAGTGCCCACGGAGCTCTGCAAACTGAGACCATGAACCTGGGGTGCTGAGTTTTGTTTTCCCGGGCAGAAGTATTTGTCAGTACTAGGTAGGCCCACGGTCTTTCAGGGCCGTCAGCCTGCTGAATTTCCACGAATATCAGGATGCTGCACACGGAGGAGCTGCCACCTGTGCCAACTCGGGCTGCTTTGAGAGTGCCCATGGAGCTCTGCAAACTGAGACCAGAAACGTGGGGTGCTGGGTTTTGTTTTCCAGGGCAGAAGCCTTTGTCAGTACCAGGAGGGTCCTTGGTCCTTATGGGCAGTCTGCCTGCTGGATTTCCACGAATATCAAGATGCTGCCCAGGGACAAGCTGCCACCTGTGCCAACTCGGGCTGCTTTGAGAGTGCCCATGGAGCTCTGCAAACTGGGACCAGGAAAGTGGTGTTCTGAGTATTGTTTTCCCGGTCAGAAGCCTTTGTCAGTGTCAGGTCGGCCCTTGTTCCACAGGGGCAGGCAGCCTGCGGGATTTCCACGAATATCAAGATGCCGCCCAGGGACAAGCTGCCACCTGTGCCAACTCGGGCTGGTTTGAGAGTGCCCATGGAGCTCTGCAAACTGGGACCAGGAAAGTGGTGTTCTGAGTATTGTTTTCCCGGTCAGAAGCCTTTGTCAGTGTCAGGTCGGCCCTTGTTCCACAGGGGCAGGCAGCCTGCGGGATTTCCACGAATATCAAGATGCCGCCCAGGGACAAGCTGCCACCTGTGCCAACTCGGGCTGGTTTGAGAGTGCCCATGGAGCTCTGCAAACTGAGATGTGGAACGTGGGGTGGTGGGTTTTGTATCCCCGGGCAGAAGCCTTTGTCAGTACCAGGTCAGGCCTTGGCCCTTGGGGGCCGGCTGCCTGCAGGATTTCCACAAATATCAAGATGCCGCCCAGGGACAAGCTGCCACCTGTGCCAACTCGGGCTGCTTTGAGAGTGCCCACGGAGCTCTGCAAACTGAGACCAGAAACGTGGGGTGCTGGGTTTTGTTTTCCCGGGCAGAAGCCTTTGTCAGTACCAGGTCGGCCCTTGGCCCTTGGGGGCCGGCTGCCTGCAGGATTTCCACAAATATCAAGATGACGCCCAGGGACAAGCTGCCACCTGTGCCAACTTGGGCTGCTTTGAGAGTGCCCACGGAGCTCTGCAAACTGAGATGTAGAACGTGGGGTGGTGGATTTTGTTTCCCTGGGCAGAAGCCTTTGTCAGTACCAGGAAGGCCCTTGTTCCTCAGGGGCAGGCTGCCGGCTGGATTTCCACGAATATCAAGATGCTGCCCAGGGACAAGCTGCCACCTGTGCCAACTCGTGCTGCTTTGAGAGTGCCCATGGAGCTCTGCAAACTGAGACCATGAACCTGGGGTGCTGAGTTTTGTTTCTCCGGGCAGAAGCATTTGAAGTGCCAGGTACGCCCTCGGTCCTTAAGGGCAGGCAGCCTGCTGGATTTCCACGAATATCAAGATGCTGCCCAGGGACAAGCTGCCACCTGTGCCAACTCGGGCTGCTTTGAGGGTGCCCATGGTGCTCTGCAAACTGAGACCAGAAACGTGGGGTGCTGGGTTTTGTTTTCCCGGGCAGAAGCCTTTGTCAGTACCAGGAGGGTCCTTGTTCCTTATGGGCAGTCTGCCTGCAGGATTTCCACGAATATCAAGATGCTGCCCAGGGACAAGCTGCCACCTGTGCCAACTCGGGCTGCTTTGAGAGTGCCCATGGAGCTCTGCAAACTGGGACCAGGAAAGTGGTGTTCTGAGTATTGTATTCCCTGGGCAGAAGCCTTTGTCAGTGTCAGGTCGGCCCTTGTTCCACAGGGGCAGGCAGCCTGCGGGATTTCCACGAATATCAAGATGCCGCCCAGGGACAAGCTGCCACCTGTGCCAACTCGGGCTGGTTTGAGAGTGCCCATGGAGCTCTGCAAACTGAGACCTGGAACGTGGGGTGGTGGGTTTTGTTTCCCCGGGCAGAAGCCTTTGTCAGTACCAGGTCAGGCCTTGGCCCTTGGGGGCCGGCTGCCTGCAGGATTTCCACAAATATCAAGATGACGCCCAGGGACAAGCTGCCACCTGTGCCAACTCGGGCTGCTTTGAGAGTGCCCACGGAGCTCTGCAAACTGAGACCAGAAACGTGGGGTGCTGGGTTTTGTTTTCCCGGGCAGAAGCCTTTGTCAGTACCAGGTCGGCCCTTGGCCCTTGGGGGCCGGCTGCCTGCAGGATTTCCACAAATATCAAGATGACGCCCAGGGACAAGCTGCCACCTGTGCCAACTCGGGCTGCTTTGAGAGTGCCCACGGAGCTCTGCAAACTGAGATGTAGAACGTGGGGTGGTGGATTTTGTTTCCCTGGGCAG
>NW_024037475.1:0-28001 GCF_015832195.1 Motacilla alba alba
CCCAGGCACAAGCTGCCCCCTTTGCCAACTCGGGCTGCTTTGAGAGTGCCCATGGAGCTCTGCAAACTGAGACCTGGAGCATGGGGTGGCGAGTATTGTTTTCCCGGGCAGAAGAATTTCCCATTATCAGGTAGGCCTTCGACCCGAAGGGGCTGGGCTGCCCACTGTATTTCCACGATTATCAAGATGCCGCCCAGGGACAAGCTGCTCCCTGTGCCAACTCGGGCTGCTTTGAGAGTACCCATGGAGCTCTGCAAACTGAGACAAGGAACGTGGAATGGTGGGTTTTGTTTCTCCAGGGCGGAAGCATTTACAGTACCAGGTAGGCTCTCGGCCCTTCGGGGCCGGCTGCCTACTGCATTTCCAGGAATATCAAGGTGCTGCCCCAGCACAAGCTGCCACCTGTGCCAACTCAGGCTGCTTTGAGTGTGCCCATGGAGCTCTTCAAACTGAGACCAGGAACATGGGGTTTTGGGTTTTGTTTCCCCAGGGAGAAGCTTTGTCAATACCAGGTAGGCCCTCAGTACTTCAGGTCAGACTAGCCGCTGGATTTCCACGAATATCAAGATTCCGCCCTGGGACAAGCGGCCACCTGTGCCAAATCGGGCTGCTTTGAGAGTGCCCATGGAGCTCTGCAAACTGCGACCAGGAACATGGGGTGGTGGGTTTTGTTTCCCCGGGCAGAAGCATTTCTCAGTACCTGGAAGCCCTCAACCCATCGGGCCCACCTGCCTGCTGGATTTCCACGAATATCAAGATGCCGCCCTGGGACAAGCTGCCACCTGTTGCAGCTCGTGCTGCTTTGAGAGTGCCCATGGAGCTCTGCAAACTGAGACCAGGAACGTGGGCTGGTGGGTTTTGTTTTCCCGGGCAGAAGCCTTTGTCAGTACCAGGTAGGGCCTTGTTCCTCAGGGGCAGGCTGCCTGCTGGATTTCCATGAATATCAAGATGCTGCCTAGGGACAAGCTGCCACCCATGCCAACTCTGGCTGCCTTGAGAGTGCCCCCAGATTTCTGTAAACTGAAACCAGGAACGTGGGTTGGTGGGTTTTGTTTCCCTGGGCAGAAGCCTTTGTCAGTACTAGGTAGGGCCCTTTTACTTATGGCTAGTCTGCTTGCTATATTTCCACGAATATCAAGATGCTTCCCAGGGACAAGCTGCCACCTATGCCTACTCAGGATGATTTGAGAGTGCCCATGGAGCTCTGCAAACTGAGAACAGGACCGTGGGGTGCTGAGTTTTGTTTCCCCAAGGAGAAGATTTGTCAATACCAGGTAGGCCCTCGGTACTTCAGGGCCGGCTAGCCGCTGGATTTCCAGGAATATCAAGATTCCGCCCTGGGACAAGCTGCCACCTGTGCCAACTCGGGCTGCTATGAGAGTGCCCATGGAGCTCTGTAAACTGAGACCAGGAACATGGGGTGGTGCGTTTTGTTTTCCCGGGTGGAAGCTTTTGTCAGTACCAAGTAGGCTCTCGGCCCTAAGGGGCCGGCTGGCAGCTGGATTTCCACGACTATCAGGATGCCGCCCAGGACAAGCTGCCACCTGTGCCAACTCGGGCTGCTTTAAGAATGCCCACGGAGCTCTGCAAACTGAGACCAGGAACGTGGGGTGGTGGGCTTTGTTTTCTCGGGCAGAAGCCTTTTTCAGTACCAGGTAGGCCCTCGGCCCTAAGGGTCCGGCTACCTGATGGATTTCTAGGAATATGAAGATGCCGCCCAGGGACAAGTTGCCACCATTGCCAACTCGGGCTGCTTTGAGAGTGCCCATGGAGCTCTGCAAACTGAGACCAGGAACATGGGGTTTTGGGTTTTGTATCCCCAGGGAGAAGCTAAGTCAATACCAGGTAGGCCCTCGGTACTGCAGGGCCAGCTGGCCGCTGAATTTCCACGAATATCAAGATGCCGCCCTGGGACAAGCTGCCACCTGTTGCAGCTCGTGCTGCTTTGAGAGTGCCCATGGAGCTCTGCAAACTGAGACCAGGAACGTGGGGTGGTGAGTTTTGTTTTCCCGGGCAGAAGCCTTTGTCTGTACCAGGTAGGCCCTCGGCCCTAAGGGTCCGGCTACCTGATGGATTTCTAGGAATATGAAGATGCCGCCCAGGGACAAGCTGCCACCTGTGCCAACTCGGGCTGCTTTGAGAGTGCCCATGGAGCTCTGCAAACTGCGACCAGGAACGTGGGCTGGTGAGTTTTGTTTTCCTGGGCAGAAGCCTTTGTCTGTACCAGGTATGCCCTTGTTCCTTAGGGTTAGGCTGCTTGCTGGATTTCCAGAAATATCAAGATGCTGCCCAGGGACAATCTGCCACCTATGCCTACTCAGGATGATTTGAGAGTGCCCATGGAGCTCTGCAAACTGAGAACAGGACCGTGGGGTGCTGAGTTTTGTTTCCCCAAGGAGAAGATTTGTCAATACCAGGTAGGCCCTCGGTACTTCAGGGCCGGCTAGCCGCTGGATTTCCACGTATATCGAGATGCAGCCCAGGGACAAGCTGCCACCTGTGCCAACTGGGGCTGCTTTGAGAGTGCCCATGGAGCTCTGCAAACTGAGACCAGGAACATGCGGTGGCGAGTATTGCTTTCCCGGGCAGAAGAATTTCCCATTATCAGGTAGGCCTTCGACCAGAAGGGGCTGGGCTGCCCGCTGGATTTCCACGATTATCAAGATGCCGCCCAGGGACAAGCTGCCACCTGTGCCAACTCAGGCTGCTTTGAGATTGCCCATGGAGCTCTGCAAACTAAGACCAGGAAGGTGGGCAGGTGAGTTTTGTTTTCTTGGGCAGAAGCCTTTGTCAGTACCAGGTAGGCGCTCGGCCCTAAGGGGCCGGCTGACTATTGGAGTTCCACAAATATCATGATGCTGCCCAGGGACAAGCTGCCCCCTGTGCCAACTCAGGCTGCTTTGAGAGTGCCCATGGAGCTCTGCAAACTGAGACCAGGAACGTGGGGTGGTGGGCTTTGTTTTCCCGGCCAGAAGCCTTTGTCAGTAGCAGGTAGGCCCTAGTCCCTTAAGACCCGGCAGGCTTCTGTATTTCCACGAATATGAAGATGCCGCCCAGGCACAAGCTGCCACCTGTGCCAACTCGGGCTGCTTTGAGAGTGCCCATGGAGCTCTGCAAACTGAGACCAGGAACTTGGGGTGGTCGGATTTGTTTTCCTGGGCAGAATCCTTTGTCAGTACCAGGTAGGCTCTCGGCCCTTCGGGGCCGGCTGCCTACTGCATTTCCAGGAATATCAAGGTGCTGCCCCAGCACAAGCTGCCACCTGTGCCAACTCAGGCTACTTTGAGTGTGCCCATGGAGCTCTTCAAACTGAGACCAGGAACATGGGGTTTTGGGTTTTGTTTCCCCAGGGAGAAGCTTTGTCAATACCAGGTAGGCCCTCGGTACTTCAGGTCCGGCTAGCCGCTGGATTTCCACGAATATCAAAATTCCGCCCTGGGACAAGCTGCCACCTGTGCCACCTCGGGCTGCTTTGAGAGTGCCCATGGAGCTCTGCAAACTGAGACCAGGAACGTGGGGTGGTGGGTTTTGTTTTCACGGGCAGAAAACCTAGGTCAGTACCAGGAAGGCCCTCGGGCCTTCGAGGCTGGTTGCCAGCCAGGATTTCCACGACTATCAAGATGCCGCCCAGGGACAAGCTGCCACCTATGCCAACTCGGGCTGCTTTGAGAGTGCCCGTGGAGCTCTGCAAAATGAGACCAGGAACGTGGGGTGGTGGGTTTTGTATCCCCAGGGAGAAGCTAAGTCAATACCAGGTAGGCCCTCGGTACTGCAGGGCCGTCTGCCCGCTGGATTTCCACGAATATCAAGATGCCGTCCAGGGACAAGCTGCCACCCAAGCCTACACGGGCTCCTTTGACAGTGCCCATGGAGCTCTGCAAACTGAGACTAGCAACGTGGGGTTGTGGGTTTTGCTTTCCCGGGCAGAAGCTTTTGTCATTATCAGGTAGGCCATCGACCCTAAGGGGCCGGCTGCCTGCAGGATTCGCAGGAATATCAAGATGCCGCCCAGGCACAAGCTGCCCCCTGTGCCAACTCGGGCTGCTTTGAGAGTGCCCATGGAGCTCTGCAAACTGAGACCAGGAACGCGGGGTGGTGAGTTTTGTTTTCCCGGGCAGAAGCCTTTGTCAGTACCAGGTAGGCCCTCGGCCCTAAGGGACCGGCTGCCTACTGGAGTTCCACGAATATGAAGATGCCGCCCAGGGACAAGCTGCCCCCTGTGCCAACTCAGGCTGCTTTGAGAGTGCCCATGGAGCTCTGCAAACTGAGACCAGCAACGTGGGGTGGTGGGTTTTGTTTCCCCGGGCAGAAGCATTTCTCACTACCTGGAAGCCCTCAACCCATCGGGCCCACCTGCCTGCTGGATTTCCACAAATATCAAGATGCAGCCCAGGCACAAGCTGCCACCTGTTCTACCTCGGGCTGCTTTGAGAGTGCCCATGGAGCTCTGAAAACTGCGACCAGCATCATGGGGTTGTGGGTTTTGTTTTCCCGGACAGAAGCATTTGTCAGTACCTGGAAGCCCTCAACCCTTCGGTCCAGCCTGCCTGCTGGATTTCCAGGAATATCAAGATGCCGGCCAGGGACAAGCTTCCCCCTGTGCCAACTTGGGCTGCTTTGACAGTGCCCATGGAGCTCTGCAAAATGGGACCAGGAATGTGGGGAGGTGAGTTTTGTTTCCCCAGGGAGAAGCCTTTGTCAATACCAGGTAGGCCCTCAGTACTTCAGGGCCGGCTGCCCGCTGGATTTCCACGAATATCAAGATGCCGCCCAGGGACAAGCTGCCACCTGTGCCAACTCAGGCTGCTTTGAGAGTGCCCATGGAGCTCTGCAAACTGAGACCAGGAATGTGGGGTGGTGGGTTTGTTTTCCCGGGCAGAAGCATTTGTGAGTACCAGGTCGGCCCTCGGCCCTAAGGGACCGGCTGCCTACTGGATTTCCACGAATATCATGATGCCGCCCAGGGACAAGCTGCCCCCTGTGCCAACTCGCGCTGCTTTGAGAGTGCCCATGGAGCTCTGCAAACTGAGACCAGGAACGTGGGGTGGTGGGATTTGTTTTCCCGGGCAGAAGCCATTGTAAGTAGCAGGTAGGCCCTCGGGCCTTCGAGGCTGGTTGCCTGCTGGATTTCCACGAATATGAAGATGCCGCCCAGGCACAAGCTGCCCCCTGTGCCAACTCGGGCTGCTTTGAGAGTGCCCATTAAGCTCTGCAAACTGAGACCAGGAACATGGGGTGCTGGGTTTTGTTTTCCTGGGCAGAAGCCTTTGTCTCTACCATGTAGGCTCTAGGCCCTTAAGACTTGGCAGGCTTCTGGATTTCTAGCTATATCAAGATGCCGCCCAGGGACAAGCTGCCACCTGTGCCAACTCGGGCTGCTTTGAGAGTGCCCATGGAGCTCTGCAAAGAGAGACCAGGAACGTGGGGTGGTGCGTTTTGTTTTCCTGGGCAGAAGCCTTTGTCATTTCCAGGTAGGCCCTCGGCTCTTAGGGGCAGGCTGGCTGCTGGATTTCCACGAACATCAAGATGCCGCCCTGGGACTAGCTGCCACCTGTGCCAACTCGGGCTGCTTTGAGAGTGCCCATGGAGGTCTGCAAACTGAGACCAGGAACGTGGGGTGGTGGGCGCTGATTTTTCCCGGCCAGAAGCTTTTGTCAGTACTAGGTAGGCCCTCGGCCCTTAAGACCCAGCTGGCTTCTGGATATCCACGAATATCAAAATTCCGTCCTGGGACAAGCTGCCCCCTGTGCCAACTCGGGCTGCTTTGAGAGTGCCCATGGAGCTCTGCAAACTGAGACCAGGAACGTGGGCTGGTGGGTTTGTTTTCTCGGAAAGAAGCCTTTGTCAGTACCAGGTAGGGCCTCGGCCCTTAAGACCCAGCTGGCTTCTGGATTTCCACGAATATGAAGATGCCGCCCAGGCACAAGCTGCCCCCTTTGCCAACTCGGGCTGCTTTGAGAGTGCCCATGGAGCTCTGCAAACTGAGACCTGGAGCATGTGGTGGCGAGTATTGTTTTCCCGGGCAGAAGAATTTCCCATTATCAGGTAGGCCTTCGACCCGAAGGGGCTGGGCTGCCCACTGTATTTCCACGATTATCAAGATGCCGCCCAGGGACAAGCTGCTCCCTGTGCCAACTCGGGCCTCTTTGAGAGTACCCATGGAGCTCTGCAAACTGAGACAAGGAACGTGGAATGGTGGGTTTTGTTTCTCCAGGGCGGAAGCATTTACAGTACCAGGAAGGCCCTCTGGCCTTCGAGGCTGGCTGGCTTCTGGATATCCAGGAATATCAAGATGCCGCCCAGGGACAAGCTGCCACCTGTGCCAACTCAGGCTGCTTTGAGATTGCCCATGGAGCTCTGCAAACTAAGACCAGGAAGGTGGGCAGGTGAGTTTTGTTTTCTTGGGCAGAAGCCTTTGTCAGTACCAGGTAGGCCCTCGGCCCTAAGGGGCCGGCTGACTATTGGAGTTCCACAAATATCATGATGCTGCCCAGGGACAAGCTGCCACTTGTGCCAACTCAGGCTGCTTTGAGAGTGACCATGGAGCTCTGCAAACTGAGACCAGGAACGTTGGGTGGTGGGCTTTGTTTTCCCGGGCAGAAGCCTTTGTCAGTAGCAGGTAGGCCCTAGTCCCTTAAGACACGGCAGGCTTCTGTATTTCCACGAATATGAAGATGCCGCCCAGGCACAAGCTGCCACCTGTGCCAACTCGGGCTGCTTTGAGAGTGCCCATGGAGCTCTGCAAACTGAGACCAGGAACTTGGGGTGGTCGGATTTGTTTTCCTGGGCAGAATCCTTTGTCAGTACCAGGTAGGCTCTCGGCCCTTCGGGGCCGGCTGCCTACTGCATTTCCAGGAATATCAAGGTGCTGCCCCAGCACAAGCTGCCACCTGTGCCAACTCAGGCTGCTTTGAGTGTGCCCATGGAGCTCTTCAAACTGAGACCAGGAACATGGGGTTTTGGGTTTTGTTTCCCCAGGGAGAAGCTTTGTCAATACCAGGTAGGCCCTCAGTACTTCAGGTCAGACTAGCCGCTGGATTTCCACGAATATCAAAATTCCGCCCTGGGACAAGCGGCCACCTGTGCCAAATCGGGCTGCTTTGAGAGTGCCCATGGAGCTCTGCAATCTGCGACCAGGAACATGGGGTGGTGGGTTTTGTTTCCCCGGGCAGAAGCATTTCTCACTACCTGGAAGCCCTCAACCCATCGGGCCCACCTGCCTGCTGGATTTCCACGAATATCAAGATGCAGCCCAGGCACAAGCTGCCACCTGTTCTACCTCGGGCTGCTTTGAGAGTGACCATGGAGCTCTGCAAACTGAGACCAGGAACGTGGGGTGGTGGGTTTTGTTTTCACGAGCAGAAGCCTAGGTCAGTACCAGGAAGGCCCTCGAGCCTTCGAGGCTGGTTGCCAGCTGGATTTCCAGCACTATCAGGATGCCGCCCAGGGACAAGTTGCCACCTATGTCAACTCGGGCTGCTTTAAGAGTGCCCATGGAGCTCTGCAAACTGAGACCAGGAACGTGGGCTGGTGGGTTTTGTTTCCCCGGGAAGAAGCCTTTGTCTGTACCAGGTAGGGCCTTGTTCCTCAGGGGCAGGCTGCCCGCTGGATTTCCACGAATATCAAGATGCCGCCCAGGCACAAGCCGTCACCTGTGCCAACTCGGGCTGCTTTGAGATTGCCCTCGGAGCTCTGGAAATTGAGGCTAGGAACGTGGGCTGGTGGGTTTTGTCTCCTTGGGCAGAAGCATTTGCAGTACCAGGTCGGCCCTTGGCCCTTTGGGTCCGTCTGCCTGCTGGATTTCCACGAAAATGAAAGTGCCGCCCAGGGACAAGCTGCCAACTCTGCCTACTCGGGCTGCTTTGAGAGTGCCCACAGAGCTCTGTATACTGAGACCAGGAACGTGTGGTGGTGGGTTTTGTTTCCCCGGGCAGAAGCCTTTCTCTGTGCCAGGTAGGGCCTTGTTCCTCAGGGGCCAGCTTCTTGATGTATTTCCACGAATCTTAAGACGCCGCCCAGGGACAAGCTGCCACCTGTGCCAACTCGGGCTGCTTTGAGCGTGCCCATGGAGCTCTGCAAACTGAGACCAGGAACGTGGGCTGGTGGGTTTTGTCTTCCCAGGCAGAAGCATTTGTCAGTACCAGCTAGGGCCTTGTTCCTCAGGGGCAGTCTGCTTGCTGGATTTCCACGAATATCAAGATGCCGCCCAGGGACAAGCTGCCACCCGTGCCAACTCAGGCTGCTTTGAGAATGCCCATGGAGCTCGGCAAACTGAGACCAGGAACGTGAACTGGTGGGTTTTGTCTCCTTGGGCCGAAGCCTTTGTCCGTACCAGGTAGGCCCTCGGCCCATCCCGGCCGGTTGTCCGCTGGATTTCCACGAATATCAAGGTGCCGCCCAGGGACAAGCTGCCACCTGTACCAACTCGCGCTGCTTTGAGAGTGCCCATGGAGCTCTGCAAACTGAGACCAGGAACGTGGGCTGGTGGGTTTTGTTTTCCCGGGCAGAAGCCTTTGTCAGTACCAGGTAGGGCCTTGTTCCTCAGGGGCAGGCTGCCTGCTGGATTTCCATGAATATCAAGATGCTGCCTAGGGACAAGCTGCCACCCATGCCAACTCTGGCTGCCTTGAGAGTGCCCCCAGATTTCTGTAAACTGAAACCAGGAACGTGGGTTGGTGGGTTTTGTTTCCCTGGGCAGAAGCCTTTGTCAGTACTAGGTAGGGCCCTTTTACTTATGGCTAGTCTGCTTGCTATATTTCCACGAATATCAAGATGCTTCCCAGGGACAAGCTGCCACCTATGCCTACTCAGGATGATTTGAGAGTGCCCATGGAGCTCTGCAAACTGAGAACAGGACCGTGGGGTGCTGAGTTTTGTTTCCCCAAGGAGAAGATTTGTCAATACCAGGTAGGCCCTCGGTACTTCAGGGCCGGCTAGCCGCTGGATTTCCAGGAATATCAAGATTCCGCCCTGGGACAAGCTGCCACCTGTGCCAACTCGGGCTGCTATGAGAGTGCCCATGGAGCTCTGTAAACTGAGACCAGGAACATGGGGTGGTGCGTTTTGTTTTCCCGGGTGGAAGCTTTTGTCAGTACCAAGTAGGCTCTCGGCCCTAAGGGGCCGGCTGGCAGCTGGATTTCCACGACTATCAGGATGCCGCCCAGGACAAGCTGCCACCTGTGCCAACTCGGGCTGCTTTAAGAATGCCCACGGAGCTCTGCAAACTGAGACCAGGAACGTGGGGTGGTGGGCTTTGTTTTCTCGGGCAGAAGCCTTTTTCAGTACCAGGTAGGCCCTCGGCCCTAAGGGTCCGGCTACCTGATGGATTTCTAGGAATATGAAGATGCCGCCCAGGGACAAGTTGCCACCATTGCCAACTCGGGCTGCTTTGAGAGTGCCCATGGAGCTCTGCAAACTGAGACCAGGAACATGGGGTTTTGGGTTTTGTATCCCCAGGGAGAAGCTAAGTCAATACCAGGTAGGCCCTCGGTACTGCAGGGCCAGCTGGCCGCTGAATTTCCACGAATATCAAGATGCCGCCCTGGGACAAGCTGCCACCTGTTGCAGCTCGTGCTGCTTTGAGAGTGCCCATGGAGCTCTGCAAACTGAGACCAGGAACGTGGGGTGGTGAGTTTTGTTTTCCCGGGCAGAAGCCTTTGTCTGTACCAGGTAGGCCCTCGGCCCTAAGGGTCCGGCTACCTGATGGATTTCTAGGAATATGAAGATGCCGCCCAGGGACAAGCTGCCACCTGTGCCAACTCGGGCTGCTTTGAGAGTGCCCATGGAGCTCTGCAAACTGCGACCAGGAACGTGGGCTGGTGAGTTTTGTTTTCCTGGGCAGAAGCCTTTGTCTGTACCAGGTATGCCCTTGTTCCTTAGGGTTAGGCTGCTTGCTGGATTTCCAGAAATATCAAGATGCTGCCCAGGGACAATCTGCCACCTATGCCTACTCAGGATGATTTGAGAGTGCCCATGGAGCTCTGCAAACTGAGAACAGGACCGTGGGGTGCTGAGTTTTGTTTCCCCAAGGAGAAGATTTGTCAATACCAGGTAGGCCCTCGGTACTTCAGGGCCGGCTAGCCGCTGGATTTCCACGTATATCGAGATGCAGCCCAGGGACAAGCTGCCACCTGTGCCAACTGGGGCTGCTTTGAGAGTGCCCATGGAGCTCTGCAAACTGAGACCAGGAACATGCGGTGGCGAGTATTGCTTTCCCGGGCAGAAGAATTTCCCATTATCAGGTAGGCCTTCGACCAGAAGGGGCTGGGCTGCCCGCTGGATTTCCACGATTATCAAGATGCCGCCCAGGGACAAGCTGCCACCTGTGCCAACTCAGGCTGCTTTGAGATTGCCCATGGAGCTCTGCAAACTAAGACCAGGAAGGTGGGCAGGTGAGTTTTGTTTTCTTGGGCAGAAGCCTTTGTCAGTACCAGGTAGGCGCTCGGCCCTAAGGGGCCGGCTGACTATTGGAGTTCCACAAATATCATGATGCTGCCCAGGGACAAGCTGCCCCCTGTGCCAACTCAGGCTGCTTTGAGAGTGCCCATGGAGCTCTGCAAACTGAGACCAGGAACGTGGGGTGGTGGGCTTTGTTTTCCCGGCCAGAAGCCTTTGTCAGTAGCAGGTAGGCCCTAGTCCCTTAAGACCCGGCAGGCTTCTGTATTTCCACGAATATGAAGATGCCGCCCAGGCACAAGCTGCCACCTGTGCCAACTCGGGCTGCTTTGAGAGTGCCCATGGAGCTCTGCAAACTGAGACCAGGAACTTGGGGTGGTCGGATTTGTTTTCCTGGGCAGAATCCTTTGTCAGTACCAGGTAGGCTCTCGGCCCTTCGGGGCCGGCTGCCTACTGCATTTCCAGGAATATCAAGGTGCTGCCCCAGCACAAGCTGCCACCTGTGCCAACTCAGGCTACTTTGAGTGTGCCCATGGAGCTCTTCAAACTGAGACCAGGAACATGGGGTTTTGGGTTTTGTTTCCCCAGGGAGAAGCTTTGTCAATACCAGGTAGGCCCTCGGTACTTCAGGTCCGGCTAGCCGCTGGATTTCCACGAATATCAAAATTCCGCCCTGGGACAAGCTGCCACCTGTGCCACCTCGGGCTGCTTTGAGAGTGCCCATGGAGCTCTGCAAACTGAGACCAGGAACGTGGGGTGGTGGGTTTTGTTTTCACGGGCAGAAAACCTAGGTCAGTACCAGGAAGGCCCTCGGGCCTTCGAGGCTGGTTGCCAGCCAGGATTTCCACGACTATCAAGATGCCGCCCAGGGACAAGCTGCCACCTATGCCAACTCGGGCTGCTTTGAGAGTGCCCGTGGAGCTCTGCAAAATGAGACCAGGAACGTGGGGTGGTGGGTTTTGTATCCCCAGGGAGAAGCTAAGTCAATACCAGGTAGGCCCTCGGTACTGCAGGGCCGTCTGCCCGCTGGATTTCCACGAATATCAAGATGCCGTCCAGGGACAAGCTGCCACCCAAGCCTACACGGGCTCCTTTGACAGTGCCCATGGAGCTCTGCAAACTGAGACTAGCAACGTGGGGTTGTGGGTTTTGCTTTCCCGGGCAGAAGCTTTTGTCATTATCAGGTAGGCCATCGACCCTAAGGGGCCGGCTGCCTGCAGGATTCGCAGGAATATCAAGATGCCGCCCAGGCACAAGCTGCCCCCTGTGCCAACTCGGGCTGCTTTGAGAGTGCCCATGGAGCTCTGCAAACTGAGACCAGGAACGCGGGGTGGTGAGTTTTGTTTTCCCGGGCAGAAGCCTTTGTCAGTACCAGGTAGGCCCTCGGCCCTAAGGGACCGGCTGCCTACTGGAGTTCCACGAATATGAAGATGCCGCCCAGGGACAAGCTGCCCCCTGTGCCAACTCAGGCTGCTTTGAGAGTGCCCATGGAGCTCTGCAAACTGAGACCAGCAACGTGGGGTGGTGGGTTTTGTTTCCCCGGGCAGAAGCATTTCTCACTACCTGGAAGCCCTCAACCCATCGGGCCCACCTGCCTGCTGGATTTCCACAAATATCAAGATGCAGCCCAGGCACAAGCTGCCACCTGTTCTACCTCGGGCTGCTTTGAGAGTGCCCATGGAGCTCTGAAAACTGCGACCAGCATCATGGGGTTGTGGGTTTTGTTTTCCCGGACAGAAGCATTTGTCAGTACCTGGAAGCCCTCAACCCTTCGGTCCAGCCTGCCTGCTGGATTTCCAGGAATATCAAGATGCCGGCCAGGGACAAGCTTCCCCCTGTGCCAACTTGGGCTGCTTTGACAGTGCCCATGGAGCTCTGCAAAATGGGACCAGGAATGTGGGGAGGTGAGTTTTGTTTCCCCAGGGAGAAGCCTTTGTCAATACCAGGTAGGCCCTCAGTACTTCAGGGCCGGCTGCCCGCTGGATTTCCACGAATATCAAGATGCCGCCCAGGGACAAGCTGCCACCTGTGCCAACTCAGGCTGCTTTGAGAGTGCCCATGGAGCTCTGCAAACTGAGACCAGGAATGTGGGGTGGTGGGTTTGTTTTCCCGGGCAGAAGCATTTGTGAGTACCAGGTCGGCCCTCGGCCCTAAGGGACCGGCTGCCTACTGGATTTCCACGAATATCATGATGCCGCCCAGGGACAAGCTGCCCCCTGTGCCAACTCGCGCTGCTTTGAGAGTGCCCATGGAGCTCTGCAAACTGAGACCAGGAACGTGGGGTGGTGGGATTTGTTTTCCCGGGCAGAAGCCATTGTAAGTAGCAGGTAGGCCCTCGGGCCTTCGAGGCTGGTTGCCTGCTGGATTTCCACGAATATGAAGATGCCGCCCAGGCACAAGCTGCCCCCTGTGCCAACTCGGGCTGCTTTGAGAGTGCCCATTAAGCTCTGCAAACTGAGACCAGGAACATGGGGTGCTGGGTTTTGTTTTCCTGGGCAGAAGCCTTTGTCTCTACCATGTAGGCTCTAGGCCCTTAAGACTTGGCAGGCTTCTGGATTTCTAGCTATATCAAGATGCCGCCCAGGGACAAGCTGCCACCTGTGCCAACTCGGGCTGCTTTGAGAGTGCCCATGGAGCTCTGCAAAGAGAGACCAGGAACGTGGGGTGGTGCGTTTTGTTTTCCTGGGCAGAAGCCTTTGTCATTTCCAGGTAGGCCCTCGGCTCTTAGGGGCAGGCTGGCTGCTGGATTTCCACGAACATCAAGATGCCGCCCTGGGACTAGCTGCCACCTGTGCCAACTCGGGCTGCTTTGAGAGTGCCCATGGAGGTCTGCAAACTGAGACCAGGAACGTGGGGTGGTGGGCGCTGATTTTTCCCGGCCAGAAGCTTTTGTCAGTACTAGGTAGGCCCTCGGCCCTTAAGACCCAGCTGGCTTCTGGATATCCACGAATATCAAAATTCCGTCCTGGGACAAGCTGCCCCCTGTGCCAACTCGGGCTGCTTTGAGAGTGCCCATGGAGCTCTGCAAACTGAGACCAGGAACGTGGGCTGGTGGGTTTGTTTTCTCGGAAAGAAGCCTTTGTCAGTACCAGGTAGGGCCTCGGCCCTTAAGACCCAGCTGGCTTCTGGATTTCCACGAATATGAAGATGCCGCCCAGGCACAAGCTGCCCCCTTTGCCAACTCGGGCTGCTTTGAGAGTGCCCATGGAGCTCTGCAAACTGAGACCTGGAGCATGTGGTGGCGAGTATTGTTTTCCCGGGCAGAAGAATTTCCCATTATCAGGTAGGCCTTCGACCCGAAGGGGCTGGGCTGCCCACTGTATTTCCACGATTATCAAGATGCCGCCCAGGGACAAGCTGCTCCCTGTGCCAACTCGGGCCTCTTTGAGAGTACCCATGGAGCTCTGCAAACTGAGACAAGGAACGTGGAATGGTGGGTTTTGTTTCTCCAGGGCGGAAGCATTTACAGTACCAGGAAGGCCCTCTGGCCTTCGAGGCTGGCTGGCTTCTGGATATCCAGGAATATCAAGATGCCGCCCAGGGACAAGCTGCCACCTGTGCCAACTCAGGCTGCTTTGAGATTGCCCATGGAGCTCTGCAAACTAAGACCAGGAAGGTGGGCAGGTGAGTTTTGTTTTCTTGGGCAGAAGCCTTTGTCAGTACCAGGTAGGCCCTCGGCCCTAAGGGGCCGGCTGACTATTGGAGTTCCACAAATATCATGATGCTGCCCAGGGACAAGCTGCCACTTGTGCCAACTCAGGCTGCTTTGAGAGTGACCATGGAGCTCTGCAAACTGAGACCAGGAACGTTGGGTGGTGGGCTTTGTTTTCCCGGGCAGAAGCCTTTGTCAGTAGCAGGTAGGCCCTAGTCCCTTAAGACACGGCAGGCTTCTGTATTTCCACGAATATGAAGATGCCGCCCAGGCACAAGCTGCCACCTGTGCCAACTCGGGCTGCTTTGAGAGTGCCCATGGAGCTCTGCAAACTGAGACCAGGAACTTGGGGTGGTCGGATTTGTTTTCCTGGGCAGAATCCTTTGTCAGTACCAGGTAGGCTCTCGGCCCTTCGGGGCCGGCTGCCTACTGCATTTCCAGGAATATCAAGGTGCTGCCCCAGCACAAGCTGCCACCTGTGCCAACTCAGGCTGCTTTGAGTGTGCCCATGGAGCTCTTCAAACTGAGACCAGGAACATGGGGTTTTGGGTTTTGTTTCCCCAGGGAGAAGCTTTGTCAATACCAGGTAGGCCCTCAGTACTTCAGGTCAGACTAGCCGCTGGATTTCCACGAATATCAAAATTCCGCCCTGGGACAAGCGGCCACCTGTGCCAAATCGGGCTGCTTTGAGAATGCCCATGGAGCTCGGCAAACTGAGACCAGGAACGTGAACTGGTGGGTTTTGTCTCCTTGGGCCGAAGCCTTTGTCCGTACCAGGTAGGCCCTCGGCCCATCCCGGCCGGTTGTCCGCTGGATTTCCACGAATATCAAGGTGCCGCCCAGGGACAAGCTGCCACCTGTACCAACTCGCGCTGCTTTGAGAGTGCCCATGGAGCTCTGCAAACTGAGACCAGGAACGTGGGCTGGTGGGTTTTGTTTTCCCGGGCAGAAGCCTTTGTCAGTACCAGGTAGGGCCTTGTTCCTCAGGGGCAGGCTGCCTGCTGGATTTCCATGAATATCAAGATGCTGCCTAGGGACAAGCTGCCACCCATGCCAACTCTGGCTGCCTTGAGAGTGCCCCCAGATTTCTGTAAACTGAAACCAGGAACGTGGGTTGGTGGGTTTTGTTTCCCTGGGCAGAAGCCTTTGTCAGTACTAGGTAGGGCCCTTTTACTTATGGCTAGTCTGCTTGCTATATTTCCACGAATATCAAGATGCTTCCCAGGGACAAGCTGCCACCTATGCCTACTCAGGATGATTTGAGAGTGCCCATGGAGCTCTGCAAACTGAGAACAGGACCGTGGGGTGCTGAGTTTTGTTTCCCCAAGGAGAAGATTTGTCAATACCAGGTAGGCCCTCGGTACTTCAGGGCCGGCTAGCCGCTGGATTTCCAGGAATATCAAGATTCCGCCCTGGGACAAGCTGCCACCTGTGCCAACTCGGGCTGCTATGAGAGTGCCCATGGAGCTCTGTAAACTGAGACCAGGAACATGGGGTGGTGCGTTTTGTTTTCCCGGGTGGAAGCTTTTGTCAGTACCAAGTAGGCTCTCGGCCCTAAGGGGCCGGCTGGCAGCTGGATTTCCACGACTATCAGGATGCCGCCCAGGACAAGCTGCCACCTGTGCCAACTCGGGCTGCTTTAAGAATGCCCACGGAGCTCTGCAAACTGAGACCAGGAACGTGGGGTGGTGGGCTTTGTTTTCTCGGGCAGAAGCCTTTTTCAGTACCAGGTAGGCCCTCGGCCCTAAGGGTCCGGCTACCTGATGGATTTCTAGGAATATGAAGATGCCGCCCAGGGACAAGTTGCCACCATTGCCAACTCGGGCTGCTTTGAGAGTGCCCATGGAGCTCTGCAAACTGAGACCAGGAACATGGGGTTTTGGGTTTTGTATCCCCAGGGAGAAGCTAAGTCAATACCAGGTAGGCCCTCGGTACTGCAGGGCCAGCTGGCCGCTGAATTTCCACGAATATCAAGATGCCGCCCTGGGACAAGCTGCCACCTGTTGCAGCTCGTGCTGCTTTGAGAGTGCCCATGGAGCTCTGCAAACTGAGACCAGGAACGTGGGGTGGTGAGTTTTGTTTTCCCGGGCAGAAGCCTTTGTCTGTACCAGGTAGGCCCTCGGCCCTAAGGGTCCGGCTACCTGATGGATTTCTAGGAATATGAAGATGCCGCCCAGGGACAAGCTGCCACCTGTGCCAACTCGGGCTGCTTTGAGAGTGCCCATGGAGCTCTGCAAACTGCGACCAGGAACGTGGGCTGGTGAGTTTTGTTTTCCTGGGCAGAAGCCTTTGTCTGTACCAGGTATGCCCTTGTTCCTTAGGGTTAGGCTGCTTGCTGGATTTCCAGAAATATCAAGATGCTGCCCAGGGACAATCTGCCACCTATGCCTACTCAGGATGATTTGAGAGTGCCCATGGAGCTCTGCAAACTGAGAACAGGACCGTGGGGTGCTGAGTTTTGTTTCCCCAAGGAGAAGATTTGTCAATACCAGGTAGGCCCTCGGTACTTCAGGGCCGGCTAGCCGCTGGATTTCCACGTATATCGAGATGCAGCCCAGGGACAAGCTGCCACCTGTGCCAACTGGGGCTGCTTTGAGAGTGCCCATGGAGCTCTGCAAACTGAGACCAGGAACATGCGGTGGCGAGTATTGCTTTCCCGGGCAGAAGAATTTCCCATTATCAGGTAGGCCTTCGACCAGAAGGGGCTGGGCTGCCCGCTGGATTTCCACGATTATCAAGATGCCGCCCAGGGACAAGCTGCCACCTGTGCCAACTCAGGCTGCTTTGAGATTGCCCATGGAGCTCTGCAAACTAAGACCAGGAAGGTGGGCAGGTGAGTTTTGTTTTCTTGGGCAGAAGCCTTTGTCAGTACCAGGTAGGCGCTCGGCCCTAAGGGGCCGGCTGACTATTGGAGTTCCACAAATATCATGATGCTGCCCAGGGACAAGCTGCCCCCTGTGCCAACTCAGGCTGCTTTGAGAGTGCCCATGGAGCTCTGCAAACTGAGACCAGGAACGTGGGGTGGTGGGCTTTGTTTTCCCGGCCAGAAGCCTTTGTCAGTAGCAGGTAGGCCCTAGTCCCTTAAGACCCGGCAGGCTTCTGTATTTCCACGAATATGAAGATGCCGCCCAGGCACAAGCTGCCACCTGTGCCAACTCGGGCTGCTTTGAGAGTGCCCATGGAGCTCTGCAAACTGAGACCAGGAACTTGGGGTGGTCGGATTTGTTTTCCTGGGCAGAATTCTTTGTCAGTACCAGGTAGGCTCTCGGCCCTTCGGGGCCGGCTGCCTACTGCATTTCCAGGAATATCAAGGTGCTGCCCCAGCACAAGCTGCCACCTGTGCCAACTCAGGCTACTTTGAGTGTGCCCATGGAGCTCTTCAAACTGAGACCAGGAACATGGGGTTTTGGGTTTTGTTTCCCCAGGGAGAAGCTTTGTCAATACCAGGTAGGCCCTCGGTACTTCAGGTCCGGCTAGCCGCTGGATTTCCACGAATATCAAAATTCCGCCCTGGGACAAGCTGCCACCTGTGCCACCTCGGGCTGCTTTGAGAGTGCCCATGGAGCTCTGCAAACTGAGACCAGGAACGTGGGGTGGTGGGTTTTGTTTTCACGGGCAGAAAACCTAGGTCAGTACCAGGAAGGCCCTCGGGCCTTCGAGGCTGGTTGCCAGCCAGGATTTCCACGACTATCAAGATGCCGCCCAGGGACAAGCTGCCACCTATGCCAACTCGGGCTGCTTTGAGAGTGCCCGTGGAGCTCTGCAAAATGAGACCAGGAACGTGGGGTGGTGGGTTTTGTATCCCCAGGGAGAAGCTAAGTCAATACCAGGTAGGCCCTCGGTACTGCAGGGCCGTCTGCCCGCTGGATTTCCACGAATATCAAGATGCCGTCCAGGGACAAGCTGCCACCCAAGCCTACACGGGCTCCTTTGACAGTGCCCATGGAGCTCTGCAAACTGAGACTAGCAACGTGGGGTTGTGGGTTTTGCTTTCCCGGGCAGAAGCTTTTGTCATTATCAGGTAGGCCATCGACCCTAAGGGGCCGGCTGCCTGCAGGATTCGCAGGAATATCAAGATGCCGCCCAGGCACAAGCTGCCCCCTGTGCCAACTCGGGCTGCTTTGAGAGTGCCCATGGAGCTCTGCAAACTGAGACCAGGAACGCGGGGTGGTGAGTTTTGTTTTCCCGGGCAGAAGCCTTTGTCAGTACCAGGTAGGCCCTCGGCCCTAAGGGACCGGCTGCCTACTGGAGTTCCACGAATATGAAGATGCCGCCCAGGGACAAGCTGCCCCCTGTGCCAACTCAGGCTGCTTTGAGAGTGCCCATGGAGCTC
This sequence comes from Motacilla alba alba, assembly GCF_015832195.1. Lineage (NCBI taxonomy): Eukaryota > Metazoa > Chordata > Aves > Passeriformes > Motacillidae > Motacilla > Motacilla alba. Next base: position 18,381 of record NW_024037475.1, read on the forward strand.
TGCAAACTGAGACCAGCAACGTGGGGTGGTGGGTTTTGTTTCCCCGGGCAGAAGCATTTCTCACTACCTGGAAGCCCTCAACCCATCGGGCCCACCTGCCTGCTGGATTTCCACAAATATCAAGATGCAGCCCAGGCACAAGCTGCCACCTGTTCTACCTCGGGCTGCTTTGAGAGTGACCATGGAGCTCTGCAAACTGAGACCAGGAACGTGGGGTGGTGGGTTTTGTTTTCCTGGGCAGAAGCCTAGGTCAGTACCAGGAAGGCCCTCGAGCCTTCGAGGCTGGTTGCCAGCTGGATTTCCAGCACTATCAGGATGCCGCCCAGGGACAAGTTGCCACCTATGTCAACTCGGGCTGCTTTAAGAGTGCCCATGGAGCTCTGCAAACTGAGACCAGGAACGTGGGCTGGTGGGTTTTGTTTCCCCGGGAAGAAGCCTTTGTCTGTACCAGGTAGGGCCTTGTTCCTCAGGGGCAGGCTGCCCGCTGGATTTCCACGAATATCAAGATGCCGCCCAGGCACAAGCCGTCACCTGTGCCAACTCGGGCTGCTTTGAGATTGCCCTCGGAGCTCTGGAAATTGAGGCTAGGAACGTGGGCTGGTGGGTTTTGTCTCCTTGGGCAGAAGCATTTGCAGTACCAGGTCGGCCCTTGGCCCTTTGGGTCCGTCTGCCTGCTGGATTTCCACGAAAATGAAAGTGCCGCCCAGGGACAAGCTGCCAACTCTGCCTACTCGGGCTGCTTTGAGAGTGCCCACCGAGCTCTGTATACTGAGACCAGGAACGTGTGGTGGTGGGTTTTGTTTCCCCGGGCAGAAGCCTTTCTCTGTACCAGGTAGGGCCTTGTTCCTCAGGGGCCAGCTTCTTGATGTATTTCCACGAATCTTAAGACGCCGCCCAGGGACAAGCTGCCACCTGTGCCAACTCGGGCTGCTTTGAGCGTGCCCATGGAGCTCTGCAAACTGAGACCAGGAACGTGGGCTGGTGGGTTTTGTCTTCCCAGGCAGAAGCATTTGTCAGTACCAGCTAGGGCCTTGTTCCTCAGGGGCAGTCTGCTTGCTGGATTTCCACGAATATCAAGATGCCGCCCAGGGACAAGCTGCCACCCGTGCCAACTCAGGCTGCTTTGAGAATGCCCATGGAGCTCGGCAAACTGAGACCAGGAACGTGAACTGGTGGGTTTTGTCTCCTTGGGCCGAAGCCTTTGTCCGTACCAGGTAGGCCCTCCGCCCATCCCGGCCGGTTGTCCGCTGGATTTGCATGAATATCAAGATGCCGCCCAGGGACAAGCTGCCACCTGTACCAACTCGCGCTGCTTTGAGAGTGCCCATGGAGCTCTGCAAACTGAGACCAGGAACGTGGGCTGGTGGGTTTTGTTTTCCCGGGCAGAAGCCTTTGTCAGTACCAGGTAGGGCCTTGTTCCTCAGGGGCAGGCTGCCTGCTGGATTTCCATGAATAACAAGATGCTGCCTAGGGACAAGCTGCCACCCATGCCAACTCTGGCTGCCTTGAGAGTGCCCCCAGATTTCTGTAAACTGAAACCAGGAACGTGGGTTGGTGGGTTTTGTTTCCCTGGGCAGAAGCCTTTGTCAGTACTAGGTAGGGCCCTTTTACTTATGGCTAGTCTGCTTGCTATATTTCCACGAATATCAAGATGCTTCCCAGGGACAAGCTGCCACCTATGCCTACTCAGGATGATTTGAGAGTGCCCATGGAGCTCTGCAAACTGAGAACAGGACCGTGGGGTGCTGAGTTTTGTTTCCCCAAGGAGAAGATTTGTCAATACCAGGTAGGCCCTCGGTACTTCAGGGCCGGCTAGCCGCTGGATTTCCAGGAATATCAAGATTCCGCCCTGGGACAAGCTGCCACCTGTGCCAACTCGGGCTGCTATGAGAGTGCCCATGGAGCTCTGTAAACTGAGACCAGGAACATGGGGTGGTGGGTTTTGTTTTCCCGGGTGGAAGCTTTTGTCAGTACCAAGTAGGCTCTCGGCCCTAAGGGGCCGGCTGGCAGCTGGATTTCCACGACTATCAGGATGCCGCCCAGGACAAGCTGCCACCTGTGCCAACTCGGGCTGCTTTAAGAATGCCCACGGAGCTCTGCAAACTGAGACCAGGAACGTGGGGTGGTGGGCTTTGTTTTCTCGGGCAGAAGCCTTTTTCAGTACCAGGTAGGCCCTCGGCCCTAAGGGTCCGGCTACCTGATGGATTTCTAGGAATATGAAGATGCCGCCCAGGGACAAGTTGCCACCATTGCCAACTCGGGCTGCTTTGAGAGTGCCCATGGAGCTCTGCAAACTGAGACCAGGAACATGGGGTTTTGGGTTTTGTATCCCCAGGGAGAAGCTAAGTCAATACCAGGTAGGCCCTCGGTACTGCAGGGCCAGCTGGCCGCTGAATTTCCACGAATATCAAGATGCCGCCCTGGGACAAGCTGCCACCTGTTGCAGCTCGTGCTGCTTTGAGAGTGCCCATGGAGCTCTGCAAACTGAGACGAGGAACGTGGGGTGGTGAGTTTTGTTTTCCCGGGCAGAAGCCTTTGTCTGTACCAGGTAGGCCCTCGGCCCTAAGGGTCCGGCTACCTGATGGATTTCTAGGAATATGAAGATGCCGCCCAGGGACAAGCTGCCACCTGTGCCAACTCGGGCTGCTTTGAGAGTGCCCATGGAGCTCTGCAAACTGCGACCAGGAACGTGGGCTGATGAGTTTTGTTTTCCTGGGCAGAAGCCTTTGTCTGTACCAGGTATGCCCTTGTTCCTTAGGGTTAGGCTGCTTGCTGGATTTCCAGAAATATCAAGATGCTGCCCAGGGACAATCTGCCACCTATGCCTACTCAGGATGATTTGAGAGTGCCCATGGAGCTCTGCAAACTGAGAACAGGACCGTGGGGTGCTGAGTTTTGTTTCCCCAAGGAGAAGATTTGTCAATACCAGGTAGGCCCTCGGTACTTCAGGGCCGGCTAGCCGCTGGATTTCCACGTATATCGAGATGCAGCCCAGGGACAAGCTGCCACCTGTGCCAACTGGGGCTGCTTTGAGAGTGCCCATGGAGCTCTGCAAACTGAGACCAGGAACATGCGGTGGCGAGTATTGCTTTCCCGGGCAGAAGAATTTCCCATTATCAGGTAGGCCTTCGACCCGAAGGGGCTGGGCTGCCCGCTGGATTTCCACGATTATCAAATGCCGCCCAGGGACAAGCTGCCACCTGTGCCAACTCAGGCTGCTTTGAGATTGCCCATGGAGCTCTGCAAACTAAGACCAGGAAGGTGGGCAGGTGAGTTTTGTTTTCTTGGGCAGAAGCCTTTGTCAGTACCAGGTAGGCGCTCGGCCCTAAGGGGCCGGCTGACTATTGGAGTTCCACAAATATCATGATGCTGCCCAGGGACAAGCTGCCCCCTGTGCCAACTCAGGCTGCTTTGAGAGTGCCCATGGAGCTCTGCAAACTGAGACCAGGAACGTGGGGTGGTGGGCTTTGTTTTCCCGGCCAGAAGCCTTTGTCAGTAGCAGGTAGGCCCTAGTCCCTTAAGACCCGGCAGGCTTCTGTATTTCCACGAATATGAAGATGCCGCCCAGGGACAAGCTGCCACCTGTGCCAACTCGGGCTGCTTTGAGAGTGCCCATGGAGCTCTGCAAACTGAGACCAGGAACTTGGGGTGGTCGGATTTGTTTTCCTGGGCAGAATCCTTTGTCAGTACCAGGTAGGCTCTCGGCCCTTCGGGGCCGGCTGCCTACTGCATTTCCAGGAATATCAAGGTGCTGCCCAGGCACAAGCTGCCACCTGTGCCAACTCAGGCTGCTTTGAGTGTGCCCATGGAGCTCTTCAAACTGAGACCAGGAACATGGGGTTTTGGGTTTTGTTTCCCCAGGGAGAAGCTTTGTCAATACCAGGTAGGCCCTCGGTACTTCAGGTCCGGCTAGCCGCTGGATTTCCACGAATATCAAAATTCCGCCCTGGGACAAGCTGCCACCTGTGCCACCTCGGGCTGCTTTGAGAGTGCCCATGGAGCTCTGCAAACTGAGACCAGGAACGTGGGGTGGTAGGTTTTGTTTTCACGGGCAGAAAACCTAGGTCAGTACCAGGAAGGCCCTCGGGCCTTCTAGGCTGGTTGCCAGCCAGGATTTCCACGACTATCAAGATGCCGCCCAGGGACAAGCTGCCACCTATGCCAACTCAGGCTGCTTTGAGAGTGCCCGTGGAGCTCTGCAAAATGAGACCAGGAACGTGGGGTGGTGGGTTTTGTATCCCCAGGGAGAAGCTAAGTCAATACCAGGTAGGCCCTCGGTACTGCAGGGCCGTCTGCCCGCTGGATTTCCACGAATATCAAGATGCCGTCCAGGGACAAGCTGCCACCCAAGCCTACACGGGCTCCTTTGACAGTGCCCATGGAGCTCTGCAAACTGAGACTAGCAACGTGGGGTTGTGGGTTTTGCTTTCCCGGGCAGAAGCTTTTGTCATTATCAGGTAGGCCATCGACCCTAAGGGGCCGGCTGCCTGCAGGATTCGCAGGAATATCAAGATGCCGCCCAGGCACAAGCTGCCCCCTGTGCCAACTCGGGCTGCTTTGAGAGTGCCCATGGAGCTCTGCAAACTGAGACCAGGAACGCGGGGTGGTGAGTTTTGTTTTCCCGGGCAGAAGCCTTTGTCAGTACCAGGTAGGCCCTCGGCCCTAAGGGACCGGCTGCCTACTGGAGTTCCACGAATATGAAGATGCCGCCCAGGGACAAGCTGCCCCCTGTGCCAACTCAGGCTGCTTTGAGAGTGCCCATGGAGCTCTGCAAACTGAGACCAGCAACGTGGGGTGGTGGGTTTTGTTTTCCTGGGCAGAAGCTTTTCACTCTACCAGGTAGGCTCTAGGCCCCTAAGACTCGGCAGGCTTCTGGATTTCTAGGTATATCAAGATGCCGCCCAGGGACAAGCTGCCACCTGTGCCAACTCGGGCTGCTTTGAGAGTGCCCATGGAGCTCTGCAAAGAGAGACCAGGAAAGTGGGGTGGTGCGTTTTGTTTTCCTGGGCAGAAGCCTTTGTCATGTCCAGGTAGGCCCTCGGCTCTTAGGGGCAGGCTGGCTGCTGGATTTCCACGAACATCAAGATGCCGCCTTGGGACTAGCTGCAACCTGTGCCAACTCGGGCTGCTTTGAGAGTGCCCATGGAGCTCTGCAAACTGCGACCAGGAACGTGGGGTGGTGGGTGCTGAGTTTTCCCGGCCAGAAGCCTTTGTCAGTACTAGGTAGGCCCTCGGCCCTTAAGACCCAGCTGGCTTCTGGATATCCACGAATATGAAGATGCCGCCCAGGCACAAGCTGCCCCCTGTGCCAACTCGGGCTGCTTTGAGAGTGCCCATGGAGCTCTGCAAACTGAGACAAGGAACGTGGAGTGGTGGGTTTTGTTTCTCCAGGGCTGAAGCATTTACAGTACCAGGAAGGCCCTCGGGCCTTCGAGGCTGGCTGGCTTCTGGATTTCCAGGAATATCAAGATGCCGCCCAGGGACAAGCTGCCACCTCTGCCAACTCAAGCTGCTTTGAGATTGCCCATGGAGCTCTGCAAACTAAGACCAGGAACGCGGGGTGGTGAGTTTTGTTTTCCCGGGCAGAAGCCTCTGCCAATACCAGGTAGGCCCTCGGCCCTAAGGGGCCTGGGTGCCTATTGGAGTTCCACAAATATCATGATGCCGCCCAGGGACAAGCTGCCACCTGTGCCAACTCAGGCTGCTTTGAGAGTGCCCATGGAGCTCTGCAAACTGAGACCAGGAACATGGGGTTTTGGGTTTAGTATCCCCAGGGAGAAGCTAAGTCAATACCAGGTAGGCCCTCGGTACTTCCGGTCCGGTTGGCTGCTGGATTTACGCGAATATCAAGATGCTGCCCTGGGACAAGCTGCCACCTGTGGCAGCTCGTGCTGCTATGAGAGTGCCCATGGAGCTCTGCAAACTGAGACCAGGAAGGTGGGCAGGTGAGTTTTGTTTTCCCGGGCAGAAGCCTTTGTCAGTACCAGGTAGGCCCTCGGCCCTTCGGTGCCGGCTGTCTGCTGGATTTCCAGGAATATCAAGATGCCGCCCAGGCACAAGCGGCCACCTGTGCCAACTCGGGCTGCTTTGAGAGTGCCCATGGAGCTCTGCAAACTGCGACCAGGAACATGGGGTGGTGGGGTTTGTTTTCCCGAGCAGAATCCATTGTGAGTACCAGGTAGGCCCTCGGCCCTTTGGGGCCGGCTGCCTGATGGATTTCCACGAATATCAAGATGCCGCCCAGGCACAAGCTGCCACCTGTGCCAACTCGGGCTGCTTTGAGAGTGCCCATGGAGCTCTGCAAACTGCGACCAGGAACATGGGGTGGTGGGGTTTGTTTTCCCAGGCAGAATCCATTGTGAGTACCAGGTAGGCCCTCGGCCCTTTGGGGTCGGCTGCCTGATGGATTTCCACGAATATCAAGATGCCGCCCAGGCACAAGCTGCCACCTGTGCCAACTCGGGCTGCTATGAGAGTGCCCATCGAGCGCTGCAAACTGAGACCAGGAACGTGGGCAGGTGAGTTTTGTTTTCCCAGGCAGAAGCCTTTGTCAGTACCAGGAAGGCCCTCGGGCCTTCGAGACTGGTTGCCTGCTGGATTTCCACGAATATCAAGATGCCGCCCAGGCACAAGCGGCCACCTGTGCCAACTCAGGCTGCTTTGAGAGTGCCCATGGAGCTCTCAAACTGACACTAGGAACGTGGGCAGGTGAGTTTTGTTTTCCCAGGCAGAAGCCTTTGTCATTATCAGGTAGGCCCTCGACCCTAAGGGGCCGGCTGCCCACAGGATTTCCAGGAATATCAAGATGCCGCCCAGGGACAAGCTGCCCCCTGTGCCTACTCGGGCTGCTTTGACAGTGCCCATGGAGCTCTGCAAACTGAGACCAGGAACGCGGGATGGTGAGTTTTGCTTTCTCGGACAGAAGGCTCTGCCAATACCAGGTAGGCCCTCGGCCGTTCGGGGCCGGCTGCCTGATGGATTTCCACGAATAACAAGATGCCGCCCAGGCACAAGCTGCCACCTGTGCCAACTCGGGCTGCTTTGAGAGTGCCCATGGAGCTCTGCAAACTGAGACCAGGAACGTGGGCTGGTGGGTTTTATTTTCTCGGACAGAAGCCTTTGTCAGTACCAGGTAGGCCCTCGGCCCTTAAGACCCTTCTGGCTTCTGAATTTCCACGAATATGAAGATGCCGCCCAGACACAAGCTGCCTCCTGTGCCAACTCAGGCTGCTTTGAGAGTGCCCATGGAGCTCTTCAAACTGAGACCAGGAACATCGGGTGTTGGGTTTTGTTTCCCCAGGGAGAAAATTTGTCAATACCAGGTAGGCCCTCGGTACTTCAGGTCCGGCTGCTTGCTGGATTTCCATGAATATCAAGATTCTGCCCAGGCACAAGCTGCCACCTGTGCCAACTCGGGCTGCTATGAGAGTGCCCATGGAGCTCTGCAAACTGAGAGCAGGAATGCGGGGTGGTGGGTTTTGTTTTCCCGGGGAGAAGCATTTGTCAGTACCAGGAAGGCCTTCGGCCCTTCGGGGCCGGCTGCCTGCTGGATTTCCATGAATATCAAGATGCCGCCCAGGCACAAGCGGCCACCTGTGCCAACTCGGGCTGCTTTGAGAGTGACCATGGAGCTCTGCAAACTGAGACCAGCAATGTGGGGTGGTTGGTTTTGATTTCCTGGGCAGAATCCTTTGTCAGTACCAGGTAGGCCCTCGGCCCTTAAGACCCAGCAGGCCACTGGATTTCCACAAATATCAAGATGCCGCCCAGGGACAAGCTGCCACCTGTGCCAACTCAGGCTGCTTTGAGAGTGCCCATGGAGCTCTGCAAACTGAGACAAGGAACGTGGAGTGGTGGGTTTTGTTTCTCCAGGGCGGAAGCATTTACAGTACCAGGAAGGCCCTCGGGCCTTCGAGGCTGGCTGGCTTCTGGATTTCCACGAATATCAAGATGCCGCCCAGGGACAAGCTGCCACCTGTGCCAACTCGTGCTGCTTTGACAGTGCCTATGGAGCTCTGCAAACTGAGACCAGGAACGTGGGCAGGTGAGTTTTGTTTTCCGGGGCAGAAGACTTTGTCATTACCAGGTAGGCCCTAGGCCCTTAAGACTCGGCAGGCTTCTGGATTTCTAGGTATATCAAGATGCCGCCCAGGGACAAGCTGCCACCTGTGCCATCTCGGGCTGCTTTGAGAGTGCCCATGGAGCTCTGCATACTGAGACCAGGAACATGCGGTGGCGAGTATTGTTTTCCCGGGCAGGAGCATTTCCCATTATCAGCTAGGCACTTGACCCTAAGGGGCTGGGCTGCCCGCAGGATTTCCAGGAATATCAATATGCCGCCCAGGGACAAGCGTCCCCCTCTGCCAACTCGTGCTGCTTTGAGAGTGCCCATGGAGCTGTGCAAGCTGCGACCAGGAACATGGGGTGGTGGGTTTTCTTTCCCCGGGCAGAAGCATTTCTCTGTACCTGGAAGCCCTCAACCCTTCGGGCCCACCTGCCGCTGCATTTCCACATTTATCCTGATGCCGCCCAGGGACAAGTTGCCACCTGTGCCAACTTGGGCTGCTTTGAGAGTGCCCATGGAGCTCTGCAAACTGAGACTAGCAACGTGGGGTGGTGAGTTCTGCTTTTCTCGGACAGAAGCCTCTGCCAATACCAGGTAGGCCCTCGGCCGTTCGGGGACAGCTGCCTGATGGATTTCCACGAATAACAAGATGCCGCCCAGGCACAAGCTGCCCCCTGTGCCAACTCGGGCTGCTTTGAGTGTGCCCATGGAGCTCTGCAAACTGAGACCAGGAACGCGGGATGGTGAGTTTTGTTCTCCCGGGCAGAAGCCTCTGCCAATACCAGGTAGGCCCTCGGCCCTTCGGGGCCAGCTGCCTGAATGATTTCTAGGTATATCAAGATGCCGCCCAGGGACAAGCTGCCACCTGTGCCAAATCGGGCTGCTTTGACAGTGCCCATGGAGCTGTGCAAACTGAGACCAGCAACGTGGGGTGGTAGGTTTTGTTTTCCTGTGCAGAAGCCCCTGTCAGTAGCAGGTAGGCCCTCGGAACTTAGGGGCCGGCTGGCAGCTGGATTTCCACCAATATCAAGATGAGGCCCAGGGACAAGCTGCCACCTGTGCCAACTCGGGGTGCTTTGAGAGTGCCCACGGAGCTCTGCAAACTGAGACCAGGAACTTTGGGTGGTGGGTCTTCTTTTCCCGGGCAGAAGCCTTTGTCTGTTCAAGGAAGCCCTCTGCACTTCAGGGCGGGCTGCCTGCTGGATTTCCACGAATATCAAGGTGCCGCCCAGGGACAAGCTGCAACCTGTGCTACTTTGGGCTGCTTTGAGAGTGCCCATGGACCTCTGGAAATTGAGACCAGGAACGTGGGGTGGTGGGTTTTGTTTTCCGGGGCAGAAGCCTTTGTCAGTAGCAGTTAGGCCCTCGGGCATTAGTGGCCGGCTGGCATCAGGATTTCCTTGAATCTGAGGATGCCGCCCAGGGACAAGCTGCAACCTATTCCAACTCGGGCTGCTTTGAGATTGCCCATGGAGCTCTGGAAATTGAGACCAGGAACGTGGGGTGGTGAGTTCTGCTTTCCCGGGCAGAAGCCTTTGTCATTATCAGGTAGGCCC
>NW_024037476.1:0-27997 GCF_015832195.1 Motacilla alba alba
GAATATCAAGATGCCGCCCAGGGACAAGCTGCCACCTGTGCCAACTCGCGCTGCTTTGAGAGTGCCCATGGAGCTCTGCAATCTGAGACCAGGAACATGGGTTGACGAAGTTTGGTTCCCTGGGCAGAAGCCTTTGTCAGTACCAGGTAGGGCTTCGGCCCTTTCTGGCCGGCTGTTCGCTGGATTTTCACGTATATCAAGTTGCCGCCCAGGGACAAGCTGCCACCCGTGCCAACTCAGGCTGCTTTGAGAGTGCCCATGGAGCTCTGCAATCTGACACCAGGAACGTGGGCTGGTAGGTTTTGTTTTCCCGGGCAGAAGCCTCTGTCAGTACAAGGTAGGCCCTCGCCCTTGGGGGTCGGCTTCTTGCTGGGTTTCCACGAATATCAAGATGCCGCCCAGGGACAACCTGCCACCTGTGCCAACTCAGGCTGCTTTGAGAGTGCCCATGGAGCTCTGCAAACTGAGACCAGGAACGTGGGGTTGTGGGTTTGGTTTTCCCGGGCAGAAGCCTTTGTCAGTACCAGGTAGGGCCTTGTTCATCAGGGGCAGTCTGCTTCCTGGGTTTCCACAAATATCAAGATTCTGCCCAGGGACAACCTGCCACCTGTGCCAACTCGGGCCGCTTTGAGAGTGCCCATGGAGCTCTGCAATCTGATACCAGGAACTTGGGTTGACGAAATTTGGTTCCCCGGGCAGAAGCCTTTGTCACTACCAGGTAGGCCCTCGGCCACTCTGGGCCGGCTGACCACTGGAATTCCACGAATATCATGATGCCGCCCAGGGACAAGCTGCCACCTGTGCCAACTCGGGCTGCTTTGAGAGTGCCCATGGAGCTCTGCAATCTGAGACCAGGAACGTGGGGCTGTGGTTTTATTTTCCCGGGCAGAAGCATTTGCAGTTCCAGGTAGGCCCTCGGCCCTTCGGGGCCGGCTGCCTGCTGGATTTCCACGAATATCAAGATGCCGCCCAGGGACAAGCTGCCACCTGTGCCAACTCGGGCTTCTTTGAGAGTGCCCATGGAGCTCTGCAATCTGAGACCAGGAACATGGGTTGACGAAATTTGGTTCCCTGGGCAGAAGCCTTTGTCAGTACCACGTAGGGCTTCGGCCATTTCTGGCCGGCTGTTCGCTGGATTTTCACGTATATCAAGTTGCCGTCCAGGGGCAAGCTGCCACCTGTGCCAACTCGGGCTGCTTTGAGAGTGCCCATGGAGCTCTGCAATCTGAGACCAGGAACGTGGGCTGGTAGGTTTTGTTTTCCCGGGCAGAAGCATTTGTCAGTACCAGGTAGGCCCTCGGCCCTTCGGGTCAGTCTGCCGACTGGATTTCCACGAATATCAAGGTGCCGCCCAGGGACAAGCTGCCACCTGTGCCAACTGGGGCTGCTTTGAGAGTGCCCATGGAGCTCTGCAATCTGACACCAGGAACGTGGGGCTGTGGTTTTATTTTCCCGGCCATAAGCATTTGCAGTTCCAGGTAGGCCCTTGGCCCTTCGGGGCCGGCTGCCTGCTGGATTTCCACGAATATCAAGATGCCGCCCAGGGACAAGCTGCCACCTGTGCCCACTCGGGCTGCTTTGAGAGTGCCCATGGAGCTCTGCAATCTGAGACCAGGAACGTGGGGCTGTGGCTTTATTTTCCCGGGCATAAGCATTTGCAGTTCCAGGTAGGCCCTTGGCCCTTCGGTGCCGGCTGCCTGCTGGATTTCCACGAATATCAAGATGCCGCCCAGGGACAAGCTGCCACCTGTGCCAACTCGGGCTGCTTTGAGAGTGCAGCAGCCCGAGTTGGCACAGGTGGCAGCTTGTCCCTGGCGTCATCTTGATATTTGTGGAAATACTGCAGGCAGCCGGCCCCCAAGGGCCAAGGCCTGACCTGGTACTGACAAAGGCTTCTGCCCGGGGAAACAAAACCCACCACCCCACGTTCCTGGTCTCAGTTTGCAGAGCTCCATGGGCTCTCTCAAAGCAGCGCGAGTTGGCACATGTGGCAGCTTATCCCTGGGCGGCATATTCAGATTCATGGAAATCGAGCAGGCTGCCGGCCCCAAAGGGTCGAGGGCCTACCTGGTACTGACAAAGGCTTCTGCCCGGGAAAACAATACTCAGAACACCACTTTCCTGGTCCCAGTTTGCAGAGCTCCATGGGCACTCTCAAAGCAGCCCGAGTTGGCACAGGTGGCAGCTTGTCCCTGGGCAGCATCTTGATATTCGTGGAAATCCAGCAGGCAGACTGCCCATAAGGAACAAGGACCCTCTTGGTACTGACAAAGGCTTCTGCCCTGGAAAACAAAACCCAGCACCCCACGTTTCTGGTCTCAGTTTGCAGAGCACCATGGGCACTCTCAAAGCAGCCCGAGTTGGCACAGGTGGCAGCTCCTCCGTGGGCAGCATCCTGATATTCGTGGAAATTCAGCAGGCTGACCGCCCTGAAAGACCGTGGGCCTACCTAGTACTGACAAATACTTCTGCCCGGGAAAACAAAACTCAGCACCCCACGGTCTTGGTCACAGTTTGCAGAGCTCCGTGGGCACTCTCAAAGCAGCGTGAGTTGGCAAAGGTGGCAGCTTGTCCCTGGGCGGAAACTTGATTTTCGTGGAAATCCTGGTTCCAGCCTCCCCCAAAGGCCCGAGGGCCTACCTGGTCCTGCAAATGTTTCTGCCCGGGAAAACAACACCGACAAACCCACGTTCCTGGTCTCAGTTTGAAGAACTCCGTGGGCACTCTCAAAGCAGCCTGAGTTGGCACAGGTGGCAGAATATCCCTGGGCAGCATTTTGATATTCGGGGAAATCTTGCTGCCAGGCTGTCCCTAAGGAACAAGGGCCTACTTGGTACTGACAAAGGCTTCTGCCCTGGAAAACAAAACCCAGCACCCCACGTTTCTGGTCTCAGTTTGCAGAGCACCATGGGCACTCTCAAAGCAGCCTGAGTTGGCACAGGTGGCAGCTTGTCCCTGGGCAGCATCTTGATATTCGTGGAAATCCAGCAGGCTGCCTGCCCTTAAGGACCGAGGGCCTACCTGGCACTGCAAATGCTTCTGCCCGGAGAAACAAAACTCAGCACCCCAGGTTCATGGTCTCAGTTTGCAGAGCTCCGTGGGCACTCTCAAAGCAGCCCGAGTTGGCACAGGTGGCAGAATATCCCTGGGCAGCATCTTGATATTCGTGGAAAGCTTGCTGCCAGCCTGCACCTAAGGAACAAGGGCATACCTGGTACTGAGAGAGGCTTCTGCCCGGGAAAACAAAACCCACAACCCTACGTTCCTGGTCTCAGTTTGCAGAGCTCCGTGGGCACACTCATAGCAGCGCGAGTTGGCCCAAGTGGCAGCTGGTCCCTGGGCAGCATCTTGATATTCGTGGAAATCCAGCCGGCAGCCTGCCCCTGAGGAACAAGGACTCTCCTGGTACAGACAAAGGCTTCTGCCCGGGGAAAGAAAACCCACCAACCCATGTTCCACATCTCAGTTTGCAGAGCTCCATGGGCACTCTCAAAGCAGCCCAAGTTGGCACAGGTGGCAGCTTGTCCCTGGGCGGCATCTTGATATTTGTGGAAATCCTGCAGGCAGCCGGCCCCCAAGGGCCAAGGGCCGACCTGGTACTGACAAAGGCTTCTTCCAGGGGAAACAAAACCCAGCACCCCACGTTTCTGGTCTCAGTTTGCAGAGCTCCATGGGCACCCTCAAAGCAGCCCGAGTTGGCACAGGTGGCAGCTTGCCCCTGGGCGGCATCTTCAGATTCGCGGAAATCCAGCAGGCAGCCGGCCCAAAATGGCGAGGGCCTACCTGGTACTGACAAAGGCTTCTGCCTCGGAAAAAAACCTCACTTCCCACGTTCATGGTCTCAGTTTGCAGAGCTCCATGGGCACTCTCAAAGCCGCCTGAGTTGGCACAGGTGGCAGCTTGTCCCTGGGCGGCATCTTGATATTGGAGAAAATCCAGCAGGCAGACGGCCCCTAAGGACTGAGGGCCTACCTGATACTGACAAAGGCTTCTGCCCGGGAAAAAAAAACCCACCACCCCACGTTCCGGGTCTCAGTTTGCAGAGCTCTATGGGTACTCTCAAAGCAGCCTGAGTTGGCACAGGTGGCAGCTTGTCCCTGGGTGGCATCCTCAACTTCGCGGATATCCTGCAGCCAGACAGCCAAAAAGGGCCGAGGGCCTACCTGGTACTGACAAAGGCTTCTGCCCGGGAAAACAGAACTCACCAACCCACGTTCCTGGTCTCAGTTTGCAGAGTTCCATGGGCACTCTCAAAGCAGCCCGAGTTGACACAGGTGGCAGCTTGTCCCTGGGCGGCATCTTGATATTGGCGGAAATCCAGCAGGCAGCCGGCCCCGAAGGGCGAGGGCCTACCTGGTACTGACAAAGGCTTCTGCCTCGGAAAAAAAACCTCACATCCCACGTTTCTGGTCCCAGTTTGCAGAGCTCCATGGGCACTCTCAAAGCAGCCTGAGTTGGCACAGGTGGCAGCTTGTCCCTGGGCTGCATCTTGATATTCGTGGAAATCCAAAAGGCTGCCTGCCCCTGAAGAACAAGGGCCTACCTGGTACTGACAAAGGCTTCTGCCCGGGGAAAGAAAACTCAGCACCGACGGTCCTGGTCTCAGTTTGCAGAGTTCCATGGGCACTCTCAAAGCAGCCCGAGTTGACACAGGTGGCAGCTTGCCCCTGGTCGGCATCTTCAGATTCGCGGAAATCCAGCAGGCAGCCGGCCCGAAAGGGCGAGGGCCTACCTGGTACTGACAAAGGCTTCTGCCTCGGAAAAAAACCTCACATCCCACGTTCTTGGTCTCAGTTTGCAGAGCTCCGTGGGCACTCTCAAAGCAGCCCGAGTTGGCACAGGTGGCAGCCTGTCCCTGGTCGGCATCTTCAGATTCGCGGAAATCCAGCAGGCAGCAGGCCACGAAGAGCCGAGGGCCTTCCTGGTACTGACAAAGGCTTCTGCCCGGGAAAACAAACCTCAGAACCCCACGTACAGGTCTCAGTTTGCAGAGCTCCATGGGCACTCTAAAAGCTGCCTGAGTAGGCACAGGTGGCAGCTTGTCCATGGGCAGCATCTTCAGATTCCCGGAAATCCAGAAGGAAGCTGGCTTCGAAGGGCCGTGCACCTACCTGGTACTGACAAAGGCTTCTGCCCAGGGAAATGAAATTCACCAACACATTTTCCTGGTCTCAGTTTGCAGAGCTCCATGGGCACTCTCAAAGCAGCCCGAGTTGCCACAGGTGGCAGCTTGCCCCTGGGCGGCATCTTCAGATTCGCGGAAATCCAGCAGGCAGCCGGCCCAAAATGGCGAGGGCCTACCTAGTACTGACAAAGGCTTCTGCCTCGGAAAAAAACCTCATTTCCCACGTTCTTGGTCTCAGTTTGCAGAGCTCCGTGGGCACTCTCAAAGCAGCCCGAGTTGGCACAGGTGGCAGCCTGTCCCTGGGCGGCATCTTCAGATTCGCGGAAATCCAGTAGGCAGCAGGCCACGAAGAGCCGAGGGCCTACCTGGTACTGACAAAGGTTTCTGCCCGGGAAAACAAACCTCACAACCCCACGTACAGGTCTCAGTCTGCAGAGCTCCATGGGCACTCTCAAAGCCGCCTGAGTAGGCACAGGTGGCAGCTTGTCCATGGGCGCCATCTTCAGATTCCCGGAAATCCAGAAGGAAGCTGGCTTCGAAGGGCCGTGCGCCTACCTGGTACGGACAAAGGCTTCTGCCCAGGGAAACAAAATTTACCAACACATATTCCTGGTCTCAGTTTGCAGAGCTCCATGGGCACTCTCAAAGCAGCCCAAGTTGGCACAGGTGGCAGCTTGTCCCTGGGCGGTATCTTGATATTGGCGGAAATCCAGCAGGCAATGGGCCCATAAGTGCCAAGGGCCTACCTGGTAATGACAAATGCTTCTGCCCGGGGAAATAAAACCCACCAACCCACGTTAATGGTCTCAGTTTTCAGAGTTCCATGGGCACTCTCAAAGCAGACCGAGTTAGCACAGGTGGCAGCTTGTCCCTGGGCGGCATCTTGATATTTGTGGAAATCCAAAAGGAAGCTGGCCCCGAAGGGCCGTGGGCCTACCTGGAACAGACAAAGGCTTCTGCCCAGGGAAACAAAATTCGCCAACACACGTTCATGGTCTCAGTTTGCAGAGCTCCATGGGCACTCTCAAAGCCGCCTGAGTTGGCACAGGTGGCAGCTTGTCCCTGGGCGGCATCTTGATATTGGAGGAAATCCAGCAGGCAGACGGCCCCTAAGGACTGAGGGCCTACCTGATACTGACAAAGGCTTCTGCCCAGGAAAAAAAAACCCACCACCCCACGTTCCGGGTCTCAGTTTGCAGAGCTCCATGGGCACTCTCAAAGCAGCCTGAGTTGGCACAGGTGGCAGCTTGTCCCTGGGTGGCATCCTCAACTTTGCGGATATCCTGCAGCCAGACAGCCAAAAAGGGCCGAGGGCCTACCTGGTACTGACAAAGGCTTCTGCCCGGGAAAACAGAAATCACCAACCCACGCTCTTGGTCTCAGTTTGCAGAGCTCCGTGGGCACTCTCAAAGCAGCCCGAGTTGGCACAGGTGGCAGCTTGTCCCTGGGCAGCATCTTCAGATTCGCGAAAACCCAGCAGGCAGCTGGCCCCGAAGGGCGAGGGCCTACCTGGTACTGACAAAGGCTTCCGCCCGGGAAACTAACCTCACCATACCACGTGCCTGGTCTCAGTTTGCAGAACTCCATGGGCACACTCAAAGCAGCCCGAGTTGGCACAGGCGGCAGTTTGTTCCACGGCGGCATCTTGATATTCGCGGAAATCCAGCGAGCAGCTGCCCCAAAGGGCCAAGGGCCTACCTGGTACTGACAAAGGCTTCTGCCCGGGGAAAGAAAACCCACCACGCCACGTTCCTGGTCTCAGTTTGCAGAGCTCCATGGGCACTCTCAAAGCAGACCGAGTTAGCACAGGTGGCATCTTGTCCCTGGGCGGCATCTTGATATTGGAGAAAATCCAGCAGGCAACCGGCCCATAAGTGCCAAGGGCCTACCTGATACTGACAAAGGCTTCTGCCCAGGAAAAAAAAACCCACCACCCCACGTTCCGGGTCTCAGTTTGCAGAGCTCTATGGGCACTCTCAAAGCAGCCTGAGTTGCCACAGGTGGCAGCTTGTCCCTGCGTGGCATCTTCAAATTCGCGGATATCCTGCAGCCAGACAGCCAAAAAGGGCCGAGGGCCTACCTGGTACTGACAAAGGCTTCTGCCCGGCAAAACAGAACTCACCAACCCACGTTCCTGGTCTCAGTTTGCAGAGCTCCATGGGCACACTCAAAGCAGCCCGAGTTGGCACAGGTGGCAGCTTGTCCCTGGGCGGCATCTTGATATTGGCGGAAATCCAGCAGGCAGCCGGCCCCGAAGGGCGAGGGCCTACCTGGTACTGACAAAGGCTTCTGCCTCAGAAAAAAAAACCTCACATCCCACGTTCCGGGTCTCAGTTTGCAGAGCTCCATGGGCACTCTCAAAGCAGCCTGAGTTGCCACAGGTGGCAGCTTGTCCCTGGGCTGCATCTTGATATTCGTGGAAATCCAAAAGGCCGCCTGCCCCTGAAGAACAAGGGCCTACCTGGTACTGACAAATGCTTCTGCCCGGGGAAAGAAAACTCAGCACCCCACGGTCCTGGTCTCAATTTGCAGAGCTCCATGGGCACTCTCAAAGCAGCCCGAGTTGGCACAGGTGGCAGCTTGCCCCTGGGCGGCATCTTCAGATTCGCGGAAATCCTGCAGGCAGCCGGCCCAAAAGGGCGAGGGCCTACCTGGTACTGACAAAGGCTTCTGCCTCGGAGAAAAACCTCACATCCCACGTTCTTGGTCTCAGTTTGCAGAGCTCCATGGGCACTCTCAAAGCAGCCCGAGTTGGCACAGCTGGCAGCCTGTCCCTGGGCGGCATCTTCAGATTCGCGGAAATCCAGCAGGCAGCAGGCCACGAAGAGCCGAGGGCCTACCTGGTACTGACAAAGGCTTCTGCCCGGGAAAACAAACCTCAGAACCCCACGTACAGGTCGCAGTTTGCAGAGCTCCATGGGCACTCTCAAAGCTGCCTGAGTAGGCACAGGTGGCAGCTTGTCCATGGGCGGCATCTTCAGATTCCCGGAAATCCAGAAGGAAGCTGGCTTCGAAGGGCCGTGCGCCTACCTGGTACTGACAAAGGCTTCTGCCCAGGGAAACAAAATTCACCAACACATTTTCCTGGTCTGAGTTTGCAGAGCTCCATGGGCACTCTCAAAGCAGCGCGAGTTGGCACAGGTGGCAGCTTGTCCCTGGGTGGCATCTTCAAATTCGCGGATATCCTGCAGCCAGACAGCCCAAAAAGGCCGAGGGCCTACCTGGTACTGACAAATGCTTCTGCCCGGGGAAATAAAACCCACCAACCCACGTTAATGGTCTCAGTTTTCAGCGCTCCATGGGCACTCTCAAAGCAGCGCAAGTTGGCACGGGTGGCAGCTTGTCCCTAGGCGGCATATTTAATTACGCGGAAATCCCGCTGCCACCCGGCCCCGAAGGTCAGACGTCCTACCTGGTACTGACAAAGGCTTCTGCCCGGGAAAACAAAACTCACCACCCCACGTTCCACATCTCAGTTTTCAGAGCTCCGTGGGCACTCTCAAAGCAGCCCGAGTGGGCACAGGTGGCAGCTTGTCCCTGGGCGGCATCTTCAAATTCGCGGATATCCTGCAGCCATACAGCCCAAAAGGGCGGTGTGCCTACCTGGTACTGACAAAGGCTTCTGCCCGGCAAAACAGAACTCACCAACCCACGTTCCTGGTCTCAGTTTGCAGAGCTCTGTGGGCACTCTCAAAGCAGCCCGAGTTGGCACAGGTGGCAGCTTGTCCCTGGGCGGCATCTTGATATTTGCGGAAATCCAGCAGGCAGCCGGCCCCAAAGGGTGAGGGCCTACCTGGTACTGACAAAGTCTTCTGCCCGGGGAAAGAAAACCCACCACCCCACGTTCCGGGTCTCAGTTTGCAGAGCTCTATGGGCACTCTCAAAGCAGCCCGAGTTGGCACAGGTGGCAGCTTGTCCCTGGGTGGCATCTTCAAAATCGCGGATATCCTGCAGCCAGACATCCAAAAAGGGCCGAGGGCCTACCTGGTACTGACAAAGGCTTCTGCCCGGCAAAACAGAACTCACCAACCCACGTTCCTGGTCTCAGTTTGCAGAGCTCCATGGGCACACTCAAAGCAGCCCGAGTTGGCACAGGTGGCAGCTTGTCCCTGGGCGGCATCTTGATATTGGCGGAAATCCAGCAGGCAACCGGCCCAGAAGTGCCAAGGGCCTACCTGGTACTGACAAAGGCTTCTGCCTCAGAAAAAAAACCTCACATCCCATGTTCCACATCTCAGTTTGCAGAGCTCCATGGGCACTCTCAAAGCAGCCCGAGTTGGCACAGGTGGCAGCTTGTCCCTGGGCTGCATCTTGATATTCGTGGAAATCCAAAAGGCTGCCTGCCCCTGAAGAACAAGGGCCTACCTGGTACTGACAAATGCTTCTGCCCGGGGAAAGAAAACTCAGCACCCCACGGTCCTGGTCTCAATTTGCAGAGCTCCATGGGCACTCTCAAAGCAGCCCGAGTTGGCACAGGTGGCAGCTTGCCCCTGGGCGGCATCTTCAGATTCGCGGAAATCCTGCAGGCAGCCGGCCCAAAAGGGCGAGGGCCTACCTGGTACTGACAAAGGCTTCTGCCTCGGAGAAAAACCTCATATCCCACGTTCTTGGTCTCAGTTTGCAGAGCTCCATGGGCACTCTCAAAGCAGCCCGAGTTGGCACAGCTGGCAGCCTGTCCCTTGGCGGCATCTTCAGATTCCCGGAAATCCAGAAGGAAGCTGGCTTCGAAGGGCCGTGCGCCTACCTGGTACGGACAAAGGCTTCTGCCCAGGGAAACAAAATTTACCAACACATATTCCTGGTCTCAGTTTGCAGAGCTCCATGGGCACTCTCAAAGCAGCCCAAGTTGGCACAGGTGGCAGCTTGTCCCTGGGCGGTATCTTGATATTGGCGGAAATCCAGCAGGCAATGGGCCCATAAGTGCCAAGGGCCTACCTGGTAATGACAAATGCTTCTGCCCGGGAAAATAAAACCCACCAACCCACGTTAATGGTCTCAGTTTTCAGAGTTCCATGGGCACTCTCAAAGCAGACCGAGTTAGCACAGGTGGCAGCTTGTCCCTGGGCGGCATCTTGATATTTGTGGAAATCCAAAAGGAAGCTGGCCCCGAAGGGCCGTGGGCCTACCTGGAACAGACAAAGGCTTCTGCCCAGGGAAACAAAATTCGCCAACACACGTTCATGGTCTCAGTTTGCAGAGCTCCATGGGCACTCTCAAAGCCGCCTGAGTTGGCACAGGTGGCAGCTTGTCCCTGGGCGGCATCTTGATATTGGAGGAAATCCAGCAGGCAGACTGCCTCTAAGGGCTGAGGGCCTACTTGGTACTGACAAAGGCTTCTGCCCGGGAAAAAAAACCCATACCACCCCACATACCGGGTCTCAGTTTGAAGAGCTCTGTGGGCACTCTCAAAGCAGCCCGAGTTGGCACAGGTGGCAGCTTGTCCCTGGGTGGCATCTTGATACTTCGTGGAAATCCAGCAGGCAGACTGCCTCTAAGGGCTGAGGGCCTACTTCGTACTGACAAAGGCTTCTGCCCGGGAAAACAGAACTCACCAACCCACATACTTTCTCTCAGTTTGCAGAGCTCCGTGGGCACTCTCAAAGCAGCCCGAGTTGGCACAAGTGGCAGCTTGTCCCTGGGCAGCATCTTGATATTCGCGGAAATCCTGCAGGCAGCTGGCCCCCAAGGGCCAAGGGCCGACCTGGTACTGACAAAGGCTTCTGCCTCGGAAAAAAAAACTCACAAACCACGTTTCTGGTCTCAGTTTGAAGAACTCCGTGGGCACAATCAAAGCAGCCCGAGTTGGCACAGGTGGCAGAATATCCCTGGGCAGCATCTTGATATTCGTGGAAATCTTGCCCCTGCCTACCTGGTACTGACAAAGGCTTCTGCCCGGGGAAAGAAAACTCAGCACCGACGGTCCTGGTCTCAGTTTGCAGAGTTCCATGGGCACTCTCAAAGCACGAGTTGACACAGGTGGCAGGCTGGTCTGCATCTTCAGATTCGCGGAAATCCAGCAGGCAGCCGGCCCGAAAGGGCGAGGGCCTACCTGGTACTGACAAAGGCTTCTGCCTCGGAAAAAAACCTCACATCCCACGTTCTTGGTCTCACTTTGCAGAGCACCATGGGCACTCTCAAAGCAGCGCGAGTTGGCACAGGTGGCAGCTTGTCCCTGGGCAGCATCTTGATATTCGCGGAAATCCAGCAGGCTGCCTGCCACTTAAGGAGCCGAGGGCCTACCTGGCACTGACAAATGTTTCTGCCCAGAGAAAACAAAACTCAGCACCTCACATTACAGGTCTCAGTTTGCAGAGCTCCATGGGCACTCTCAAAGCAGCCCGAGTAGGCACGGGTGGCAGCTTGTCCCCAGTGGCATCTTGATATTCGTGGAAATCCAGGAGGCAGCCGGCCTGAATTAGGGCCGAGAGCCTACCTGGTACTGACAAATGCTTCTGCCCAGGGAAACGAAACTCAGCAACCCACGTTCCTGGTCTCAGTTTGCAGAGCTCCATGGGCACTCTCAAAGCAGCCCGAGTTGCCACAGGTGGCAGCTTGCCCCTGGGTGGCATCTTCAGATATGCGTGGAAATCCAGCAGGCAGGCTGCCTCAAAAGGGCTGAGGGCCTACTTGGTACTGACAAAGGCTTCTGCCTCGGAAACAAAACCTCATTTCCCACATACTTGGTCTCAGTTTGAAGAGCTCCGTGGGCACTCTCAAAGCAGCCCGAGTTGGCACAGGTGGCAGCTTGTCCCTGGGCGGCATCTTGATATTCGCGGAAATCCTGCAGGCAGCTGGCCCCAAAGAGCCAAGGGCCTACCTGGTACTGACAAAGGCTTCTGCCCGGGAAAACAAAACTCAGAACCCCACGTTCTGGTCTCAGTCTGCAGAGCACCATGGGCACTCTCAAAGCAGCGCTGAGTAGGCACAGGTGGCAGCTTGTCCCTGGGCGGCATCTTGATATTCGTGGAAATCCTGCAGGCTACCAGCTGGCTTCGAAAGTCCAAGTGCGCCTACCTGGCACTGACAAATGTTTCTGCCCAGAGAAACAAAACTCAGCACCTCACGTTAATGGTCTCAGTTTGCAGAGCTCCATGGGAACTCTCAAAGCAGCCCGAGTTGGCACAGGTGGCAGCTTGTCCCTGGGCAGCATCTTGATATTCGCGGAAATCTTGCTGCCAGGCAATGCCCCTAAGTGAACAAGGGCCTACCTGGTACTGAGAGAGGCTTCTGCCCGGGAAAATAAAACCCACCAACCCTACGTTCCTGGTCTCAGTTTGCAGAGCTCCGTGGGCACCCTCAAAGCAGACGCGAGTTAGCACAAGTGGAAGCTTGTCCCTGGGCAGCATCTTGATATTCGTGGAAATCCAGGAGGCAGCCGGCCCTGAAGGGCCGAGAGCCTACCTGGTACTGACAAATGCTTCTGCCCAGGGAAACAAAACTCACCAAGGCACACGTTCCTGGTCTCACTTTGCAGAGCTCCATGGGCACTCTCAAAGCAGCCCGAGATGGCACAGGTGGCAGCTTGTCCCTGGGTGGCATCTTGATATTGCGAGGAAATCCAGCAGGCAGACTGCCTCTAAGGGCTGAGGGCCTACTTGATACTGACAAAGGCTTCTGCCCTGGAAAAAAAACCCATAACCCCATGTTCCGGGTCTCAGTTTGCAGAGCTCCATGGGCACTCTCAAAGCAGCCTGAGTTGGCACAGGTGGCAGCTTGTCCCTGGGCAGCATCTTCAGATTCGCGAAAACCCAGCAGGCAGCTGGCCCCGAAGGGCGTGGGCCTACCTGGTACTGACAAAGGCTTCCGCCCGGGAAACTAACCTCACCATACCACATACTTTCTCTCAGTTTGCAGAGCTCTGTGGGCACTCTCAAAGCAGCCCGAGTTGGCACAGGCGGCAGCTTGTCCCTGGGCGGCATCTTGATATTCGTCGGAAATCCTGCAGAGCAGCTGGCCCCAAAGGGCCAACGGCCTACCTGGTACTGACAAAGGCTTCTGCCCGGGGAAAGAAAACTCAGAACACCACGTTTCTGGTCTCAGTTTGCAGAGCACCATGGGCACTCTCAAAGCAGACGCGAGTTGGCACAGGTGGCAGCTTGTCCCTGGGCAGCATCTTGATATTCGGAGAAAATCCAGCAGGCAACCTGCCCTTAAGTGACCGAGGGCCTACCTGATACTGACAAATGCTTCTGCCCAGGAAAAAAAAACTCAGCAACACAGGTTCCGGGTCTCAGTTTGCAGAGCTCTATGGGCACTCTCAAAGCAGCGCTGAGTTGGCACAAGTGGCAGCTTGTCCCTGCGTGCAGCATCTTGATATTCGTGGATATCCAGCAGGCAGCCTGCCCCTGATGAACGAAGGGCCCTACCTGGTACTGACAAAGGCTTCTGCCCGGGAAAACAAAAGCCATAACCCCACGTTCCACATCTCAGTTTGCAGAGCACCGTGGGCACTCTCAAAGCAGCGCGAGTTGGCACAGGTGGCAGCTTGTCCCTGGGCAGCATCTTGATATTCGTGGAAATCCTGCAGGCTGCCAGCCCTTAAAGACCAAGGGCCTACCTGGCAGTGCAAATGTTTCTGCCCTGGCAAACAAAACTCAGCACCTCACGTTAATGGTCCCAGTTTGCAGAGCTCCATGGGAACTCTCAAAGCAGCCCGAGTTGGCACAGGTGGCAGCTTGTCCCTGGGCAGCATCTTGATATTCGTGGATATCCAGGAGGCAACAGGCCCCTTAGGGCCGAGGGCCTACCTGGTACTGACAAAGGCTTCTTCCCAGAAAAACAAAGCTCACCATCCCACGTTGCTGGTCTCAGTTTGTAGAGCTCCATGGGCACTCTCAAAGCAGCCCGAGTTGGCACAGGTGGCAGCTTGACCCGGGACGGCACCGTGATATTCGGGCAAATCCAGCGGGGAGCCGGCCGCTAAGGGTGGAGGGCCGACCTAGTACAGAGATAGTCTTCTACCCAGCAAAACAAGACACATTACCCGACGTTCCAGGCCACGGTTTGAAGAGCTCCATGGGCACTCTCAAAGCAGCCCGAGTTGGCACAGGTGGCAGCTTGTCCCTGGGTGGCATCTTGTTATTCGGGGAAATCCAGCCTGCAACCGGACCCATAGGGCCGAAGGCCTACCTGGTACTGACAAAGGCTTCTGCCGGGAAAACAAAACTCAGAACCCCCACGGTCCCGGTCTCAGTTTGCAGAGCTCCATGGGGCACTCTCAAAGCAGCCCGAGTTGGCACAGGTGGCAGAATTATACCCGGGGCGGCATCTTGATATTCGTGGAAATCCAGCAGGCAGCCAGCCATGAAGGGCCGAGGGCCTACCTGGTACTGACAAAGGCTTCTGCCGAGGAAAAAAAAAAACTCACCATCCCACGCTCCTGGTTTCTGTTTGTAGAGCACCATGGGTACTCTCAAAGCAGCCCAAGTTGGCACAGGTGGCAGCTTGTTCCTGGGCGGCATCTAGATATGCGTGGAAATCCAGCAGGCAGACTGCCTCTAAGGGCCGAGGTCCTACTTTGGTACTGACAAAGGGTTCTGCCCGGGAAAAAAAAAACCCGAAACCCCACATACTTTGGCTCAGTTTGAAGAGATCCGTGGGCACTCTCAAAGCAGCGTGAGTTGGCACAGGTGGCAGCTTGTCCCTGGGCGGCATCTTGATATTCGTGGAAGTCTTGCTGCCAGCCTGCCCCTAAGGGCCGAGGGCCTACCTGGTACTTACAATGGCTTCTGCCCGGGGAAACATAACCCATAACCCCATGTACCCTGTCTCAGTTTTTAGAGCTCCGTGGGCACCCTCAAAGCAGCCCGAGCTGGCACAGGTGGCAGCTTGTCCCTGGGCAGCATCTTGATATTCGTGGAAATTCAGCAGGCAGCCTGCCCCTAAGGAACAAGGGCCTACCTGGTACTGAGAGAGGCTTCTGCCCGAGAAAACAAAACCCACAACCCTAGGTTATGGTCTCAGTTTGCAGAGCTCCGTGGGCACCCCCCAAAGCAGCGCGAGTTGGCCCAAGTGGCAGCCTGTCCCTGGGCAGCATCTTGATATTCGTGGAAATCCAGCAGGCAGACGGCCCTGAAGTTCCGAGAGCCTGCCTGGTACTGCAAATGCTTCTGCCCGGGGAAACAAAACTCACCAAGGCAAGTTCCTGGTCTAACTTTGCAGAGCTCCATGGGCACTCTCAAAGCAGCCCGAGTTGGCACAGGTGGCAGCTTGTCCCTGGGCGGCATCTTGATATTCGTGGAAATCCAGCAGGCAGACTGCCTCTAAGGGCTGAGGGCCTACTTCGTACTGACAAAGGCTTCTGCCCGGGAAAACAAAACCCGAAATCCCAGATACTTTGGCTCAGTTTGAAGAGCTCCGTGGGCACTCTCAAAGCAGCCCAAGTTGGCACAAGTGGCAGCTTGTCCCTGGGCAGCATTTTGATATTCGTGGAAATCCTGCAGGCAGCTGGCCCCCAAGGGCCAAGGGCCGACCTGGTACTGACAAAGGCTTCTGCCCGGGAAAACAAAACTCAGAACACCACGTTTCTGGTCTCAGTTTGCAGAGCACCATGGGCACTCTCAAAGCAGCGCGAGTTGGCACAGGTGGCAGCTTGTCCCTGGGCAGCATCTTGATATTCGTGGAAATCCAGCAGGCAGACGGCCCTGAAGTTCCGAGAGCCTGCCTGGTACTGCAAATGCTTCTGCCCGGGGAAACAAAACTCACCAAGGCAAGTTCCTGGTCTAACTTTGCAGAGCTCCATGGGCACTCTCAAAGCAGCCCGAGTTGGCACAGGTGGCAGCTTGTCCCTGGGCAGCATCTTGATATTCGTGGAAATTCAGCAGGCAGCCTGCCCCTAAGGAACAAGGGCCTACCTGGTACTGAGAGAGGCTTCTGCCCGAGAAAACAAAACCCACAACCCTAGGTTATGGTCTCAGTTTGCAGAGCTCCGTGGGCACCCCCAAAGCAGCGCGAGTTGGCCCAAGTGGCAGCTTGTCCCTGGGCAGCATCTTGATATTCGTGGAAATCCAGCAGGCAGACGGCCCTGAAGTTCCGAGAGCCTGCCTGGTACTGCAAATGCTTCTGCCCGGGGAAACAAAACTCACCAAGGCAAGTTCCTGGTCTAACTTTGCAGAGCTCCATGGGCACTCTCAAAGCAGCCCGAGTTGGCACAGGTGGCAGCTTGTCCCTGGGCGGCATCTTGATATTCGTGGAAATCCAGCAGGCAGACTGCCTCTAAGGGCTGAGGGCCTACTTCGTACTGACAAAGGCTTCTGCCCGGGAAAACAAAACCCGAAATCCCACATACTTTGGCTCAGTTTGAAGAGCTCCGTGGGCACTCTCAAAGCAGCGTGAGTTGGCACAGGTGGCAGCTTGTCCCTGGGCAGCATTTTGATATTCGTGGAAATCCTGCAGGCAGCTGGCCCCCAAGGGCCAAGGGCCGACCTGGTACTGACAAAGGCTTCTGCCCGGGAAAACAAAACTCAGAACACCACGTTTCTGGTCTCAGTTTGCAGAGCACCATGGGCACTCTCAAAGCAGCGCGAGTTGGCACAGGTGGCAGCTTGTCCCTGGGCAGCATCTTGATATTCGTGGAATCCAGGCAGGCAGACGGCCCTGAAGTTCCGAGAGCCTGCCTGGTACTGCAAATGCTTCTGCCCGGGGAAACAAAACTCACCAAGGCAAGTTCCTGGTCTAACTTTGCAGAGCTCCATGGGCACTCTCAAAGCAGCCCGAGTTGGCACAGGTGGCAGCCTGTCCCTGGGCAGCATCTTGATATTCGTGGAAATTCAGCAGGCAGCCTGCCCCTAAGGAACAAGGGCCTACCTGGTACTGAGAGAGGCTTCTGCCCGAGAAAACAAAACCCACAACCCTAGGTTATGGTCTCAGTTTGCAGAGCTCCGTGGGCACTCTCAAAGCAGCGCGAGTTGGCCCAAGTGGCAGCTTGTCCCTGGGCAGCATCTTGATATTCGTGGAAATCCAGCAGGCAGACGGCCCTGAAGTTCCGAGAGCCTGCCTGGTACTGCAAATGCTTCTGCCCGGGGAAACAAAACTCACCAAGGCAAGTTCCTGGTCTAACTTTGCAGAGCTCCATGGGCACTCTCAAAGCAGCCCGAGTTGGCACAGGTGGCAGCTTGTCCCTGGGCGGCATCTTGATATTCGTGGAAATCCAGCAGGCAGACTGCCTCTAAGGGCTGAGGGCCTACTTCGTACTGACAAAGGCTTCTTGCCCGGGAAAACAAAACCCGAAAATCCCACATACTTTGGCTCAGTTTGAAGAGCTCCGTGGGCACTCTCAAAGCAGCCCAAGTTGGCACAGGTGGCAGCTTGTCCCTGGGCAGCATTTTGATATTCGTGGAAATCCTGCAGGCAGCTGGCCCCCAAGGGCCAAGGGCCGACCTGGTACTGACAAAGGCTTCTGCCCGGGAAAACAAAACTCAGAACACCACGTTTCTGGTCTCAGTTTGCAGAGCACCATGGGCACTCTCAAAGCAGCGCGAGTTGGCACAGGTGGCAGCTTGTCCCTGGGCAGCATCTTGATATTCGTGGAAATCCAGCAGGCTGCCTGCCCTTAAGGACCGAGGGCGTACCTGGCACTTCAAATGCTTCTGCCCCGGAGAAACAAAACTCAGAACCCCAGGTTCATGGGTCTCAGTTTGCAGAGCTCCATGGGCACTCTCAAAGCAGCACGAGTTGGCACAGGTGGCAGCTTGTCCCTGGGCAGCATCTTGATATGCGTGGAAATCCAGCAGGCAGACTGCCTCTAAGGGCTGAGGGCCTACTTGGTACTGACAAAGGCTTCTGCCCGGGAAAACAAAACCCATAACCCCACATACTTTCTCTCAGTTTGAAGAGCTCTGTGGGCACTCTCAAAGCAGCCCGAGTTGGCACAGGTGGCAGCTTGTCCCTGGGTGGCATCTGGATATTCGTGGAAATCCAGCAGGCAGACTGCCTCTAAGGGCTGAGGGCCTACTTCGTACTGACAAAGGCTTCTGCCCGGGAAAACAAAACCCATAACCCCACATACTTTCTCTCAGTTTGAAGAGCTCCGTGGGCACTCTCAAAGCAGCCCGAGTTGGCACAAGTGGCAGCTTGTCCCTGGGCAGCATTTTGATATTCGTGGAAATCCTGCAGGCAGCTGGCCCCCAAGGGCCAAGGGCCGACCTGGTACTGACAAAGGCTTCTGCCCGGGAAAAAAAAACTCAGAAAACCACGTTTCTGGTCTCAGTTTGAAGAACTCCGTGGGCACAATCAAAGCAGCCCGAGTTGGCACAGGTGGCAGAATATCCCTGGGCAGCATCTTGATATTCGTGGAAATCTTGCTGCCAGGCTGTCCCTAAGGAACAAGGGCCTACTTGGTACTGACAAAGGCTTCTGCCCTGGAAAACAAAACCCAGCACCCCACGTTTCTGGTCTCAGTTTGCAGAGCACCATGGGCACTCTCAAAGCAGCGCGAGTTGGCACAGGTGGCAGCTTGTCCCTGGGCAGCATCTTGATATTCGTGGAAATCCAGCAGGCTGCCTGCCCTTAAGGACCGAGGGCCTACCTGGCACTTCAAATGTTTCTGCCCAGAGAAACAAAACTCAGCACCTCACATTAATGGTCCCAGTTTGCAGAGCTCCATGGGCACTCTCAAAGCAGCCCGAGTTGGCACAGGTGGCAGCTTGTCCCCAGTGGCATCTTGATATGCGTGGAAATCCAGCAGGCAGACTGCCTCTAAGGGCTGAGGGCCTACTTGGTACTGACAAAGGCTTCTGCCCGGGAAAACAAAACCCATAACCCCACATACTTTCTCTCAGTTTGAAGAGCTCTGTGGGCACTCTCAAAGCAGCCCGAGTTGGCACAGGTGGCAGCTTGTCCCTGGGTGGCATCTGGATATTCGTGGAAATCCAGCAGGCAGACTGCCTCTAAGGGCTGAGGGCCTACTTCGTACTGACAAAGGCTTCTGCCCGGGAAAACAAAACCCATAACCCCACATACTTTCTCTCAGTTTGAAGAGCTCCGTGGGCACTCTCAAAGCAGCCCGAGTTGGCACAAGTGGCAGCTTGTCCCTGGGCAGCATTTTGATATTCGTGGAAATCCTGCAGGCAGCTGGCCCCCAAGGGCCAAGGGCCGACCTGGTACTGACAAAGGCTTCTGCCCGGGAAAAAAAAACTCAGAAAACCACGTTTCTGGTCTCAGTTTGAAGAACTCCGTGGGCACAATCAAAGCAGCCCGAGTTGGCACAGGTGGCAGAATATCCCTGGGCAGCATCTTGATATTCGTGGAAATCTTGCTGCCAGGCTGTCCCTAAGGAACAAGGGCCTACTTGGTACTGACAAAGGCTTCTGCCCTGGAAAACAAAACCCAGCACCCCACGTTTCTGGTCTCAGTTTGCAGAGCACCATGGGCACTCTCAAAGCAGCGCGAGTTGGCACAGGTGGCAGCTTGTCCCTGGGCAGCATCTTGATATTCGTGGAAATCCAGCAGGCTGCCTGCCCTTAAGGACCGAGGGCCTACCTGGCACTTCAAATGTTTCTGCCCAGAGAAACAAAACTCAGCACCTCACATTAATGGTCCCAGTTTGCAGAGCTCCATGGGCACTCTCAAAGCAGCCCGAGTTGGCACAGGTGGCAGCTTGTCCCTGGGCAGCATCTTGATATTCGTGGAAATTCAGCAGGCAGCCTGCCCCTAAGGAACAAGGGCCTACCTGGTACTGAGAGAGGCTTCTGCCCGGGAAAACAAAACCCACAACCCTACGTTCCTGGTCTCAGTTTGCAGAGCTCCGTGGGCACCCTCAAAGCAGCGCGAGTTGGCACAAGTGGAGCTTGTCCCTGGGCAGCATCTTGATATTCGTGGAAATCCAGCAGACAGACGGCCCTGAAGGGCGAAGGCCTACCTGGTACTGACAAAGGCTTCCGCCCAGGTAAAATAAGCTCACCACACCACGTGCCTGCTCTCAGATTGCAGAACTCCATGGGCACACTCAAAGCAGCCCGAATTGGCACAGGCGGCAGTTTGTCCCTGGGCGACATCTTGATATTCGCGGAAATCCAGCGAGCAGCCGCTCCAAAGGGCCAAGGGCCTACTTGGTACTGACAAAGGCTTCTGCCCGGGGAAAGAAAACCCACCCCGCCACGTTCCTGGTCTCCGTTTGCAGAGCTCCATGGGCACTCTCAAAGCAGCCTGAGTTGGCACAGGTGGCAGCTTGTCCCTGGGCGGCATCTTGATATTGGCGGAAATCCAGCAGGCAGACGGCCCCTAAGGACTGAGGGCCTACCTGATACTGACACAGCTTCTGCCCCGGAATACAAAACTCACCAGCCCACGTTCCTGGTCTCAGTTGGCAGAGCTCTTCAGGCACTCTGCAAGCAGCCTGACTTGGCACTGGTGGCAGCCTGTCCCTTGGTGGCAACTTGAAATTCGTGGAAATCTAGCAACCAGCTAGCCGCAGTGGGCTGGTGTTGTGCGGCTTGCTTCTTCACCTCCTGCAAGCTGCCGGCTCTCCGTCTAGCGAAGGCGAAAGAGCCGCTTCTTCGCGCACTGCTGCTTGTGCCGGTGGCGGTGCGCTACGGAGCGCTGCTTCGGGCGAAAGACGCCGGCCAGCGGCACTTCGCTCCGGACAGCTCCGTACCTCCGTCTTCTGCCTCTCTCGTCGTCTGCATCCTAGCCAAAAGCTTCTCCATGACTTCTCGCCGAGAGAGAAAGTGTGCCAGCACTGCAAACATCTTCCGATCTTGCTTGACGAGTTCACCCAGTTCTTTGCATCTCGCAGCGCAAAGAGACCCGCAAGAGTTTCCACGGAGCGTTGCAGGAGCACTAGCAAGATGCATTGCAATGTTGTCCAAAAACTTCTTCCATTCGCATGCTAACGTGATTTTCAAAGACATACGAGTGGCAATCCACCATCCCGCAGCAGTAAGAGAGCTGCGCCCACAATGCTGCTGTTGTGCGGCTTGCTTCTTCACCTCCTGCAAGCTGCCGGCTCTCCGTCTAGCGAAAGCGAAAGAGCCGCTACTTCGCGCACTGCTGCTTGTGCCGGTGGCGGTGCGCTACGGAGCGCTGCTTCGGGCGAAAGACGCCGGCCAGCGGCACTTCGCTCCGGACAGCCCCGTACCTCCGTCTTCTGCCTCTCTCGTCGTCTGCATCCTAGCCAAAAGCTTCTCCATGACTTCTCGCCGAGAGAGAAAGTGTGCCAGCTCTGCAAACATCTTCCGATCTTGCTTGACGAGTTCACCCAGTTCTTTGCATCTCGCAGAGCAAAGAGACCCGCAAGAGTTTCCACGGAGCGTTGCAGGAGCACTAGCAAGATGCATTGCAAAGTTGTCCAAAAACTTCTTCCATTCGCATGCTAACGTGATTTTCAAAGGCATACGAGTGGCAATCCACCATCCCGCAGCAGTAAGAGAGCTGCGCCCACAATGCTGCTGTTGTGCGGCTTGCTTCTTCACCTCCTGCAAGCTGCCGGCTCTCCGTCTAGCGAAAGCGAAAGAGCCGCTACTTCGCGCACTGCTGCTTGTGCCGGTGGCGGTGCGCTCCGGAGCGCTGCTTCGGGCGAAAGACGCCGGCCAGCGGCACTTCGCTCCGGACAGCCCCGTACCTCCGTCTTCTGCCTCTCTCGTCGTCTGCATCCTAGCTAAAAGCTTCTCCATGACTTCTCGCCGAGAGAGAAAGTGTGCCAGCACTGCAAACATCTACCGATCTTGTTTGACGAGTTCACCCAGTTCTTTGCATCTCGCAGCTCAAAGAGACCCGCAAGAGTTTCCACGGAGCGTTGCAGGAGCACTAGCAAGATGCATTGCAAAGTTGTCCAAAAACTTCTTCCATTCGCATGCTAACGTGATTTTCATAGGCATACGAGTGGCAATCCACCATCCCGCAGCAGTTCGAGAGCTGCGCCCACAATGCTGCTGTTGTGCGGCTTGCTTCTTCACCTCCTGCAAGCTGCCGGCTCTCCGTCTAGCGAAAGCGAAAGAGCCGCTTCTTCGCGCACTGCTGCTTGTGCCGGTGGCGGTGCGCTCCGGCGCGCTGCTTCGGGCGAAAGACGCCGGCCAGCGGCACTTCGCTCCGGATAGCCCCGTACCTCCGTCTTCTGCCTCTCTCGTCGTCTGCATCCTAGCCAAAAGCTTCTCCATGACTTCTCGCCGAGAGAGAAAGTGTGCCAGCTCTGCAAACATCTTCCGATCTTGCTTGACGAGTTCACCCAGTTCTTTGCATCTCGCAGCTCAAAGAGACCCGCAAGAGTTTCCACGGAGCGTTGCAGGAGCACTAGCAAGATGCATTGCAAAGTTGCCAAAAACTTCTTCCATTCGCATGCTAACGTGATTTTCATAGGCATACGAATGGCAAACCACCATCCCGCAGCAGTTCGAGAGCTGCGCACACAAGGCTGCTGTTGTGCGGCTTGCTTCTTCACCTCCTGCAAGCTGCCGGCTCTCCGTCTAGCGAAAGCGAAAGAGCCGCTACTTCGCGCACTGCTGCTTGTGCCGGTGGCGGTGCGCTCCGGAGCGCTGCTTCGTGCGAAAGACGCCGACCAGCGGCACTTCGCTCCGGACAGCCCCGTACCTCCGTCTTCTGCCTCTCTCGTCGTCTGCATCCAAGCCAAAAGCTTCTCCATGACTTCTCGCCGAGAGAGAAAGTGTGCCAGCACTGCAAACATCTTCCGATCTTGTTTGACGAGTTCACCCAGTTCTTTGCATCTCGCAGAGCAAAGAGACCCGCAAGAGTTTCCACGGAGCGTTGCAGGAGCACTAGCAAGATGCATTGCAAAGTTGTCCAAAAACTTCTTCCATTCGCATGCTAACGTGATTTTCAAAGGCATACGAGTGGCAATCCACCATCCCGCAGCAGTTCGAGAGCTGCGCCCACAATGCTGCTGTTGTGCGGCTTGCTTCTTCACCTCCTGCAAGCTGCCGGCTCTCCGTCTAGCGAAGGCGAAAGAGCCGCTTCTTCGCGCACTGCTGCTTGTGCCGGTGGCGGTGCGCTCCGGCGCGCTGCTTCGGGCGAAAGACGCCGGCCAGCGGCACTTCGCTCCGGACAGCCCCGTACCTCCGTCTTCTGCCTCTCTCGTCGTCTGCATCCTAGCCAAAAGCTTCTCCATGACTTCTCGCCGAGAGAGAAAGTGTGCCAGCTCTGCAAACATCTTCCGATCTTGCTTGACGAGTTCACCCAGTTCTTTGCATCTCGCAGAGCAAAGAGACCCGCAAGAGTTTCCACGGAGCGTTGCAGGAGCACTAGCAAGATGCATTGCAAAGTTGTCCAAAAACTTCTTCCATTCGCATGCTAACGTGATTTTCAAAGGCATACGAGTGGCAATCCACCATCCCGCAGCAGTAAGAGAGCTGCGCACACAAGGCTGCTGTTGTGCGGCTTGCTTCTTCACCTCCTGCAAGCTGCCGGCTCTCCGTCTAGCGAAAGCGAAAGAGCCGCTACTTCGCGCACTGCTGCTTGTGCCGGTGGCGGTGCGCTCCGGAGCGCTGCTTCGGGCGAAAGACGCCGACCAGCGGCACTTCGCTCCGGACAGCCCCGTACCTCCGTCTTCTGCCTCTCTCGTCGTCTGCATCCTAGCCAAAAGCTTCTCCATGACTTCTCGCCGAGAGAGAAAGTGTGCCAGCACTGCAAACATCTTCCGATCTTGCTTGACGAGTTCACCCAGTTCTTTGCATCTCGCAGCTCAAAGAGACCCGCAAGAGTTTCCA
This sequence comes from Motacilla alba alba, assembly GCF_015832195.1. Taxonomy (NCBI): domain Eukaryota; kingdom Metazoa; phylum Chordata; class Aves; order Passeriformes; family Motacillidae; genus Motacilla; species Motacilla alba. The sequence continues at coordinate 23,782 of NW_024037476.1, forward strand.
CGGAGCGTTGCAGGAGCACTAGCAAGATGCATTGCAAAGTTGTCCAAAAACTTCTTCCATTCGCATGCTAACGTGATTTTCATAGGCATACGAGTGGCAATCCACCATCCCGCAGCAGTTCGAGAGCTGCGCCCACAAAGCTGCTGTTGTGCGGCTTGCTTCTTCACCTCCTGCAAGCTGCCGGCTCTCCGTCTAGCGAAAGCGAAAGAGCCGCTTCTTCGCGCACTGCTGCTTGTGCCGGTGGCGGTGCGCTCCGGAGCGCTGCTTCGGGCGAAAGACGCCGGCCAGCGGCACTTCGCTCCGGATAGCCCCGTACCTCCGTCTTCTGCCTCTCTCGTCGTCTGCATCCTAGCCAAAAGCTTCTCCATGACTTCTCGCCGAGAGAGAAAGTGTGACAGCACTGCAAACATCTTCCGATCTTGCTTGACGAGTTCACCCTGTTCTTTGCATCTCGCAGAGCAAAGAGACCCGCAAGAGTTTCTACGGAGCGTTGCAGGAGCACTAGCAAGATGCATTGCAAAGTTGTCCAAAAACTTCTTCCATTCGCATGCTAACGTGATTTTCAAAGGCATACGAGTGGCAATCCACCATCCCGCAGCAGTTCGAGAGCTGCGCCCACAATGCTGCTGTTGTGCGGCTTGCTTCTTCACCTCCTGCAAGCTGCCGGCTCTCCGTCTAGCGAAGGCGAAAGAGCCGCTACTTCGCGCACTGCTGCTTGTGCCGGTGGCGGTGCGCTCCGGCGCGCTGCTTCGGGCGAAAGACGCCGGCCAGCGGCACTTCGCTCCGGACAGCCCCGTACTTTCCGTCTTCTGCCTCTCTCGTCGTGTGCATCCTAGCCAAAAGCTTCTCCATGACTTCTCGCCGAGAGAGAAAGTGTGCCAGCTCTGCAAACATCTTCCGATCTTGCTTGACGAGTTCACCCAGTTCTTTGCATCTCGCAGCTCAAAGAGACCCGCAAGAGTTTCCACGGAGCGTTGCAGGAGCACTAGCAAGATGCATTGCAAAGTTGCCAAAAAACTTCTTCCATTCGCATGCTAACGTGATTTTCATAGGCATACGAATGGCAAACCACCATCCCGCAGCAGTTCGAGAGCTGCGCACACAATGCTGCTGTTGTGCGGCTTGCTTCTTCACCTCCTGCAAGCTGCCGGCTCTCCGTCTAGCGAAAGCGAAAGAGCCGCTACTTCGCGCACTGCTGCTTGTGCCGGTGCCGGTGCGCTCCGGAGCGCTGCTTCGGGCGATAGACGCCGGCCAGCGGCACTTCGCTCCGGATAGCCCCGTACCTCCGTCTTCTGCCTCTCTCGTCGTCTGCATCCTAGCCAAAAGCTTCTCCATGACTTCTCGCCGAGAGAGAAAGTGTGACAGCACTGCAAACATCTTCCCATCTTGCTTGACGAGTTCACCCAGTTCTTTGCATCTCGCAGCTCAAAGAGACCCGCAAGAGTTTCCACGGAGCGTTGCAGGAGCACTAGCAAGATGCATTGCAAAGTTGTCCAAAAACTTCTTCCATTCGCATGCTAACGTGATTTTCAAAGGCATACGAGTGGCAATCCACCATCCCGCAGCAGTAAGAGAGCTGCGCCCACAATGCTGCTGTTGTGCGGCTTGCTTCTTCACCTCCTGCAAGCTGCCGGCTCTCCGTCTAGCGAAAGCGAAAGAGCCGCTACTTCGCGCACTGCTGCTTGTGCCGGTGGCGGTGCGCTCCGGAGCGCTGCTTCGGGCGAAAGACGCCGGCCAGCGGCACTTCGCTCCGGACAGCCCCGTACTTTCCGTCTTCTGCCTCTCTCGTCGTCTGCATCCTAGCCAAAAGCTTCTCCATGACTTCTCGCCGAGAGAGAAAGTGTGCCAGCACTGCAAACATCTTCCGATCTTGCTTGACGAGTTCACCCAGTTCTTTGCATCTCGCAGCTCAAAGAGACCCGCAAGAGTTTCCACGGAGCGTTGCAGGAGCACTAGCAAGATGCATTGCAAAGTTGTCCAAAAACTTCTTCCATTCGCATGCTAACGTGATTTTCAAAGGCATACGAGTGGCATTCCACCATCCCGCAGCAGTTCGAGAGCTGCGCCCACAATGCTGCTGTTGTGCGGCTTGCTTCTTCACCTCCTGCAAGCTGCCGGCTCTCCGTCTAGCGAAAGCGAAAGAGCCGCTACTTCGCGCACTGCTGCTTGTGCCGGTGGCGGTGCGCTCCGGAGCGCTGCTTCGGGCGAAAGACGCCGACCAGCGGCACTTCGCTCCGGATAGCCCCGTACCTCCGTCTTCTGCCTCTCTCGTCGTCTGCATCCTAGCCAAAAGCTTCTCCATGACTTCTCGCCGAGAGAGAAAGTGTGCCAGCACTGCAAACATCTTCCGATCTTGCTTGACGAGTTCACCCAGTTCTTTGCATCTCGCAGCTCAAAGAGACCCGCAAGAGTTTCCACGGAGCGTTGCAGGAGCACTAGCAAGATGCATTGCAAAGTTGTCCAAAAACTTCTTCCATTCGCATGCTAACGTGATTTTCAAAGGCATACGAGTGGCAATCCACCATCCCGCAGCAGTTCGAGAGCTGCGCCCACAATGCTGCTGTTGTGCGGCTTGCTTCTTCACCTCCTGCAAGCTGCCGGCTCTCCGTCTAGCGAAAGCGAAAGAGCCGCTACTTCGCGCACTGCTGCTTGTGCCGGTGGCGGTGCGCTCCGGAGCGCTGCTTCGGGCGAAAGACGCCGACCAGCGGCACTTCGCTCCGGACAGCCCCGTACCTCCGTCTTCTGCCTCTCTCGTCGTCTGCATCCTAGCCAAAAGCTTCTCCATGACTTCTCGCCGAGAGAGAAAGTGTGCCAGCACTGCAAACATCTTCCGATCTTGCTTGACGAGTTCACCCAGTTCTTTGCATCTCGCAGCTCAAAGAGACCCGCAAGAGTTTCCACGGAGCGTTGCAGGAGCACTAGCAAGATGCATTGCAAAGTTGTCCAAAAACTTCTTCCATTCGCATGCTAACGTGATTTTCATAGGCATACGAGTGGCAATCCACCATCCCGCAGCAGTTCGAGATCTGCGCCCACAAAGCTGCTGTTGTGCGGCTTGCTTCTTCACCTCCTGCAAGCTGCCGGCTCTCCGTCTAGCGAAAGCGAAAGAGCCGCTTCTTCGCGCACTGCTGCTTGTGCCGGTGCCGGTGCGCTCCGGAGCGCTGCTTCGGGCGAAAGACGCCGGCCAGCGGCACTTCGCTCCGGATAGCCCCGTACCTCCGTCTTCTGCCTCTCTCGTCGTCTGCATCCTAGCCAAAAGCTTCTCCATGACTTCTCGCCGAGAGAGAAAGTGTGACAGCACTGCAAACATCTTCCGATCTTGCTTGACGAGTTCACCCAGTTCTTTGCATCTCGCAGAGCAAAGAGACCCGCAAGAGTTTCCACGGAGCGTTGCAGGAGCACTAGCAAGATGCATTGCAAAGTTGCCAAAAAACTTCTTCCATTCGCATGCTAACGTGATTTTCATAGGCATACGAATGGCAACCCACCATCCCGCAGCAGTTCGACAGCTGCGTACACAAGGCTGCTGTTGTGCGGCTTGCTTCTTCACCTCCTGCAAGCTGCCGGCTCTCCGTCTAGCGAAAGCGAAAGAGCCGCTACTTCGCGCACTGCTGCTTGTGCCGGTGCCGGTGCGCTCCGGAGCGCTGCTTCGGGCGATAAACCCCCGCGAGCGGCACTTCGCTCCGGACAGCCCCGTACTTTCCGTCTTCTTCCCCTCTCGTCGTCTGCATCCTAGCCAAAAGCTTCTCCATGACTTCTCGCCGAGAGAGAAAGTGTGCCAGCACTGCAACCATCTACCGATCTTGTTTGACTAGTTCACCCAGTTCTTTGCATCTCGCAGAGCAAAGAGACCCGCAAGAGTTTCCACGGAGCGTTGCAGGAGCACTAGCAAGATGCATTGCAAAGTTGTCCAAAAACTTCTTCCATTCGCATGCTAACGTGATTTTCATAGGCATACGAGTGGCATTCCACCATCCCGCAGCAGTAAGAGAGCTGCGTACACAATGCTGCTGTTGTGCGGCTTGCTTCTTCACCTCCTGCAAGCTGCCGGCTCTCCGTCTAGCGAAAGCGAAAGAGCCGCTACTTCGCGCACTGCTGCTTGTGCCGGTGCCGGTGCGCTCCGGAGCGCTGCTTCGGGCGAAAGACGCCGGCCAGCGGCACTTCGCTCCGGATAGCCCCGTACCTCCGTCTTCTGCCTCTCTCGTCGTCTGCATCC
>NW_024037477.1:0-27475 GCF_015832195.1 Motacilla alba alba
GGGCACTCTCAAAGCAGTGCGAGTTGGCACAGGTGGCAGCTTGTCCCTGGGCAGCATCTTGATATTCGTGGAAATCCAGCAGGCTGCCTGCCCTAAACGACCGAGGGCGTACCTGGTACATCAAATGCTTCTGCCCGGAGAAACAAAACTCAGCACCCCAGGTTCATGGTCTCAGTTTGCAGAGCTCCATGGGCACTCTCAAAGCAGCACGACTTGGCACAGGTGGCAGCTTGTCCCTGGAAGTCTTCTTCAGATTCGTGGAAATCCAGAAGGCAGCCTGCCCCTAAGGAACAAGGGCCTACCTGGTACTGACAAAGGCTTCTGCCCGGGAAAACAAAACCCACAACCCTACCTTCCTGGTCTCAGTTTGCAGAGCTCCGTGGGCACCCTCAAAGCAGCACGAGTTGGCACAAGTGGCAGCTTGTCCCTGGGCAGCATCTTGATATTCGTGGAAATCCAGCCGGCAGCCTGCCCCTGAGGAACAAGGGCCTTCCTGGTACTGACAAAGGCTTCTGCCCAGGAAACAAAATCCACCACCCCACGTTCCACATCTCAGTTTGCAGAGCACCGTGGGCACTCTCAAAGCAGCCCGAGTTGGCACAGGTGGCAGCTTGTCCCTGGGCGGCATCTTGATATTTGTGGAAATCCTGCAGACAGCCGGCCCCCAAGGGCCAAGGCCTGACCTGGTACTGACAAAGGCTTCTGCCCGGGGAAACAAAACCCACCACCCCACGTTCCAGGTCTCAGTTTGCAGAGCTCCATGGGCACTCTCAAAGCAGCCCGAGTTGGCACAGGTGGCAGAATATCCCTGGGCAGCATCTAGATATTCGTGGAAAGCTTGCTGCCAGCCTGCACCTAAGGAACAAGGGCATAGCTGGTACTGAGAGAGGCTTCTGCCCGGGAAAACAAAACCCACAGTCCTACGTTCCTGGTCTCAGTTTGCAGAGCTCCGTGGGCACCCTCATAGCAGCACGAGTTGGCCCAAGTGGCAGCTGGTCCCTGGGCAGCATCTTGATATTCGTGGAAATCCAGCCGGCAGCCTGCCCCTGAGGAACAAGGACTCTCCTGGTACTGACAAAGGCTTCTGCCCGGGGAAAGAAAACCCACCAGCCCATGTTCCACATCTCAGTTTGCAGAGCTCCATGGGCACTCTCAAAGCAGCCCAAGTTGGCACAGGTGGCAGCTTGTCCCTGGGTGGCATCTTGATATTTGTGGAAATCCTGCAGGCAGCCGGCCCCCAAGGGCCAAGGGCCGACCTGGTACTGACAAAGGCTTCTGCCAGGGGAAACAAAACCCAGCACCCCACGTTTCGGGTCTCAGTTTGCAGAGCTCCATGGGCACCATCAAAGCAGCCCGAGTTGGCACAGGTGGCAGCTTGTCCCTGGGCAGCATCTTGATATTCGTGGAAATCCAGCAGGCTGCCTGCCCTAAACGACCGAGGGTGTACCTGGCACTTCAAATGCTTCTGCCCGGAGAAACAAAACTCAGCACCCCAGGTTCATGGTCTCAGTTTGCAGAGCTCCATGGGCACTCTCAAAGCAGCACGACTTGGCACAGGTGGCAGCTTGTCCCTGGAAGTCTTCTTCAGATTCGTGGAAATCCAGAAGGCAGCCTGCCCCTAAGGAACAAGGGCCTACCTGGTACTGACAAAGGCTTCTGCCCGGGAAAACAAAACCCACAACCCTACGTTCCTGGTCTCAGTTTGCAGAGCTCCGTGGGCACCCTCAAAGCAGCGCGAGTTGGCACAAGTGGCAGCTTGTCCCTGGGCAGCATCTTGATATTCGTGGAAATCCAGCCGGCAGCCTGCCCCTGAGGAACAAGGGCCTTCCTGGTACTGACAAAGGCTTCTGCCCAGGGAAACAAAATCCACCACCCCACGTTCCACATCTCAGTTTGCAGAGCACCGTGGGCACTCTCAAAGCAGCCCGAGTTGGCACAGGTGGCAGCTTGTCCCTGGGCGGCATCTTGATATTTGTGGAAATCCTGCAGGCAGCCGGCCCCCAAGGGCCAAGGCCTGACCTGGTACTGACAAAGGCTTCTGCCCGGGGAAACAAAACCCACCACCCCACGTTCCAGGTCTCAGTTTGCAGAGCTCCATGGGCACTCTCAAAGCAGCCCGAGTTGGCACAGGTGGCAGAATATCCCTGGGCAGCATCTAGATATTCGTGGAAAGCTTGCTGCCAGCCTGCACCTAAGGAACAAGGGCATACCTGGTACTGAGAGAGGCTTCTGCCCGGGAAAACAAAACCCACAGTCCTACGTTCCTGGTCTCAGTTTGCAGAGCTCCGTGGGCACCCTCATAGCAGCACGAGTTGGCCCAAGTGGCAGCTGGTCCCTGGGCAGCATCTTGATATTCGTGGAAATCCAGCCGGCAGCCTGCCCCTGAGGAACAAGGACTCTCCTGGTACTGACAAAGGCTTCTGCCCGGGGAAAGAAAACCCACCAGCCCATGTTCCACATCTCAGTTTGCAGAGCTCCATGGGCACTCTCAAAGCAGCCCAAGTTGGCACAGGTGGCAGCTTGTCCCTGGGTGGCATCTTGATATTTGTGGAAATCCTGCAGGCAGCCGGCCCCCAAGGGCCAAGGGCCGACCTGGTACTGACAAAGGCTTCTGCCAGGGGAAACAAAACCCAGCACCCCACGTTTCTGGTCTCAGTTTGCAGAGCTCCATGGGCACCATCAAAGCAGCCCGAGTTGGCACAGGTGGCAGCTTGTCCCTGGGCAGCATCTTGATATTCGTGGAAATCCAGCAGGCAGTCGGCCCTGAAATTCCGAGGGCCTACCTGGTACTGACAAATGCTTCTGCCCGGGGAAACAAAACTCACCAACGCACGTTCCTGGTCTCACTTTGCAGAGCTCTGTGGGCACTCTTAAAGCAGCCAGAGTTGGCACAGGTGGCAGCTTGCCCCTGGGCGGCATCTTGATATTGGCGGAAATCCAGCCGGCAGCCGGCCCATAAGTGCCAAGGGCCTACCTGGCACTGACAAATGCTTCTGCCCAGGGAAACAAAACAGACCAACCCACGTTAATGGTCTCAGTTTGCAGAGCTCCATGGGCACTCTCAAGGCAGCGCGAGTTGGCACAGGTGGCAGCTTGTCCCTGGGCAGCATCTTCAGATTCGCAAAAACCCAGCAGGCAGCTGGCCCCGAAGGGCGAAGGCCTACCTGGTACTGACAAAGGCTTCTGCCCAGGTAAACTAAGCTCACCACACCACGTGCCTGGTCTCAGATTGCAGAACTCCATGGGCACACTCAAAGCAGCCCGAATTGGCACAGGTGGCAGTTTGTCCCTGGGCGGCATCTTCAGATTCGCGGAAATCCAGCGAGCAGCCGCCCCAAAGGGCCAAGGGCCTATCTGGTACTGACAAAGGCTTCTGCCCGGGGAAAGAAAACCCACCACGCCACGTTCCTGGTCTCAGTTGGCAGAGCTCTTTAGGCACTCTGCAAGCAGCCTGACTTGGCACTGGTGGCAGCCTGTCCCTTGGTGGCAACTTGAAATTCGTGGAAATCTAGCAACCAGCTAGCCGCAGTGGGCTGGTGTTGTGCGGCTTGCTTCTTCACCTCCTGCAAGCTGCCGGCTCTCCGTGTAGCGAAAGCGAAAGAGCCGCTACTTCGCGCACTGCTGCTTGTGCCGGTGGCGGTGCGCTCCGGAGCGCTGCTTCGGGCGAAAGACGCCGGCCAGCGGCACTTCGCTCCGGACAGCCCCGTACCTCCGTCTTCTGCCTCTCTCGTCGTCTGCATCCTAGCCAAAAGCTTCTCCATGACTTCTCGCCGAGAGAGAAAGTGTGCCAGCACTGCAAACATCTTCCGATCTTGCTTGACGAGTTCACCCAGTTCTTTGCATCTCGCAGCGCAAAGAGACCCGCAAGAGTTTCCACGGAGTGTTGCAGGAGCACTAGCAAGATGCATTGCAAAGTTGTCCAAAAACTTCTTCCATTCGCATGCTAACGTGATTTTCATCGGCATACGAGTGGCAATCCACCATCCCGCAGCAGTTCGACAGCTGCGCACACAAGGCTGCTGTTGTGCGGCTTGCTTCTTCACCTCCTGCAAGCTGCCGGCTCTCCGTCTAGCGAAGGCGAAAGAGCCGCTTCTTCGCGCACTGCTGCTTGTGCCGGTGGCGGTGCGCTCCGGAGCGCTGCTTCGGGCGATAGACGCCCGCGAGCGGCACTTCGCTCCGGACAGCCCCGTACCTCCGACTTCTGCCTCTCTCGTCGTCTGCATCCTAGCCTAAAGCTTCTCCATGACTTCTCGCCGAGAGAGAAAGTGTGCCAGCACTGCAAACATCTTCCGATCTTGCTTGACGAGTTCACCCAGTTCTTTGCATCTCGCAGAGCAAAGAGACCCGCAAGAGTTTCCACGGAGCGTTGCAGGAGCACTAGCAAGATGCATTGCAAAGTTGTCCAAAAACTTCTTCCATTCGCATGCTAACGTGATTTTCATAGGCATACGAGTGGCAATCCACCATCCCGCAGCAGTTCGAGAGCTGCGCCCACAATGCTGCTGTTGTGCGGCTTGCTTCTTCACCTCCTGCAAGCTGCCGGCTCTCCGTCTAGCGAAAGCGAAAGAGCCGCTACTTCGCGCACTGCTGCTTGTGCCGGTGGCGGTGCGCTCCGGAGCGCTGCTTCGGGCGAAAGACGCCGGCCAGCGGCACTTCGCTCCGGACAGCCCCGTACCTCCGTCTTCTGCCTCTCTCGTCGTCTGCATCCTAGCCAAAAGCTTCTCCATGACTTCTCGCCGAGAGAGAAAGTGTGCCAGCACTGCAAACATCTTCCGATCTTGCTTGACGAGTTCACCCAGTTCTTTGCATCTCGCAGCGCAAAGAGACCCGCAAGATTTTCCACGGAGCGTTGCAGGAGCACTAGCAAGATGCATTGCAAAGTTGCCAAAAAACTTCTTCCATTCGCATGCTAACGTGATTTTCATAGGCATACGAATGGCAACCCACCATCCCGCAGCAGTTCGAGAGCTGCGCCAACAAGGCTGCTGTTGTGCGGCTTGCTTCTTCACCTCCTGCAAGCTGCCGGCTCTCCGTCTACCGAAGGCGAAAGAGCCGCTACTTCGCGCACTGCTGCTTGTGCCGGTGGCGGTGCGCTCCGGAGCGCTGCTTCGGGCGAAAGACGCCGGCCAGCGGCACTTCGCTCCGGACAGCCCCGTACCTCCGTCTTCTGCCTCTCTCGTCGTCTGCATCCTAGCCAAAAGCTTCTCCATGACTTCTCGCCGAGAGAGAAAGTGTGCCAGCACTGCAAACATCTTCCGATCTTGCTTGACGAGTTCACCCAGTTCTTTGCATCTCGCAGCGCAAAGAGACCCGCAAGATTTTCCACGGAGCGTTGCAGGAGCACTAGCAAGATGCATTGCAAAGTTGTCCAAAAACTTCTTCCATTCGCATGCTAACGTGATTTTCATAGGCATACGAATGGCAACCCACCATCCCGCAGCAGTTCGAGAGCTGCGTACACAAGGCTGCTGTTGTGCGGCTTGCTTCTTCACCTCCTGCAAGCTGCCGGCTCTCCGTCTAGCGAAGGCGAAAGAGCCGCTTCTTCGCGCACTGCTGCTTGTGCCGGTGGCGGTGCGCTCCGGAGCGCTGCTTCGGGCGATAGACGCCCGCGAGCGGCACTTCGCTCCGGACAGCTCCGTACCTCCGTCTTCTTCCTCTCTCGTCGTCTGCATCCTAGCCAAAAGCTTCTCCATGACTTCTCGCCGAGAGAGAAAGTGTGCCGGCACTGCAAACATCTTCCGATCTTGTTTGACGAGTTCACCCAGTTCTTTGCATCTCGCAGCGCAAAGAGACCCGCAAGAGTTTCCACGGAGCGTTGCAGGAGCACTAGCAAGATGCATTGCAAAGTTGTCCAAAAACTTCTTCCATTCGCATGCTAACGTGATTTTCATAGGCATACGAGTGGCAATCCACCATCCCGCAGCAGTAAGAGAGCTGCGCCCACAATGTTGCTGTTGTGCGGCTTGCTTCTTCACCTCCTGCAAGCTGCCGGCTCTCCGTCTACCGAAGGCGAAAGAGCCGCTACTTCGCGTCCTGCTGCTTGTGATGGTCTCGGTGCGCCCCCGTGTGGTGCTTCGGGCGAAAGACGCCGGCCAGCGGCACTTCGCTCCGGACAGCCCCGTACCTCCGTCTTCTGCCTCTCTCGTCGTCTGCATCCAAGCCAAAAGCTTCTCCATGACTTTTCGCCGACAGAAATTGGGTGCCAGCACAGCAAACGTCTCCCAGTCTCGGCCCTGATTTTTGTCGTGGCTGCGCATTGTTGAAGCATTTATCTTTTTAATAAAGCGGCGAATTTATTTCGAGATGGCTATGATCTCTTCATACTTATCCTTGTGCGGTCAAGACACAGCAACAATACATTCTTGAGAAAGGAAAACATCTCGAGAGATATTCCAGTCCATCGGTGTGGCGCAGCTGCTGAAAAAGGGCAAAGCTGAAGAACCTTGCTCATCTTAATTTCTGTGCATCTCGCAGCATGCGAAGCATGAGGCAGCCGAGCACCGCGCTTTTGTGCGCTCTTAATGGAATTGCAAAAAATCCCACAGCTTTTCATCCACAAGCACAGTCAGCTGCATTCGCTTTTGCTTCTTGAAAAACTCACCGCTCTCCTTATATCGGTGTAGATCTTGATCTCTGGTTCCTGGGACTTTACCCAAGTGTTTGCTGTTTTGTACTTTCTTCTTTGGCAGTCAGGAACTTGTATATATAATCTGGTAGATGTTTCTTGGAAAACATTTCCTGTCTAAAAATGATACATAGCTGCAATTTACCCGACTGTATATAACTACTCTTTTACTGTATAAAAAAGTGTATTAGAATGATACACCACCTGAATTTCAATGATTGAAAAAAGCGTCTTACTTCTTTTTCCTATTCTCTGTATTTCCTTCTCTTTGTTATGTTTCTTTGGCTATTATGTGCGTGCCCAATGGTTTTTCTGTTCCTGTTGTGGGACAGCAAATGTTCAGGCTCTTCTAATTTTGTCACTAATTAAATAATCCATCTTCCCCGCCGGAAAGATGCAGGATGTGTCTCATTTTCACTGCTCCTGTTTTGTTTCCTTATTCTTTTGAATGGCTCCCTGTCTTCCTACTCACACTCTGAGTAACGAATTTCTAATTTTCTTTCCTATCTGCCTTTATCAATTTTTCTCTGACTTGGATGCTATTGAATTAAGCCATGCCAAGTTGAAGAATTGCATCAAGAAGAGTGCTCAGTGAAAAAAAAAAACATTTAGTTTTGGGGTTCTATCACAGAAGAGTTCCAAGACTCTTCCCATGTGAAGAATATCTGATGAATATCTTAAAAACTATCATCTCTGTGTAAGTATTTTGCATCCAGTTCTTGCTCTAGTCCTTGCTTTGGCAAATTTGACACAAGTGAGGCATTGTGTGTTTTGCAGCTTCTAGGGAGATGGTTCCAGGTCTTGAGAAAGTCGTGGGCTTTGTCTCATCTTTAGACATCTGAAAATCACCTAGGCATCCCAAAGACTCATTAGAAATACAAATACCTGCAGGGAACCGGAGGTGAGCTTCATCTTACCATGTGTCTTGAACAGGGTGTTCTATGTGTGAAAGAGATTCTAGTCAGAATTCTGCTCAGTACAGTCCATCAAGTTGAGAGAATTGATCATTTTAATCTGGGCTTTATATCCACAGAGGCTGAAGGTGTCTCCATGCTCCAGTGCCTATCAGTCTTCTCAAATATTTCAATCCATGAGTTGAATTCTAGAAGCAAAAACTTTTCTCCAGGTGACCTTTACCAAGAGACTCAATGTTAGGTGGAATCAAACAACTCCTTTTTTATCCATTTTATCGAAAGTGATCTTAAAGATTCAATCCATATGCTTAGGTGAGAGAAATCCTACCATTGGCAGATGGCATGTATTGGCCAGTATTGACAGCAGAAAGAAGCAAAAAAGCATGCCAAAAAATGCTGAATGCAGTAAGCAGACCATCAAGCAAACCGGTGGAAAAATAGTTGCTTTGTATGTAAGATGAATCGGAGAGATACATATGGAGTTCTTCATGATGTTTTTCATTGACATTTAAACTAGGAAAGAGGTTAAAACTATGATGGAAGGGATTAATTGCTTGATGTTAGAGTATTTCTTTAGAGAGACATAACAAGTGAATACATGTTTAACCAGTTATCGGCTTCCCATCAGCAATGGGTGCACTTTAATTGCCTTTAAAAGCTGTAATGAAATACTTTTTAAAGCAATTTTTTCCCCTTATTTTTGCAAGAGCTTTTTTCTGTTATTTTTGAAAAATAGGAAAAATTTCCAGTAAAGGATCAACGGGCTGCTCTGTCATTTAATATTAGAAAACACTTATGGTATACTTTCTAGAAGAAAAAGTACCTAAAAAAAGGAGTATTCCCATTATGCTTGTAAAACGATCTTCCAACCATAAGAAAATCAAAAATTATACTATTTCAAGGATCTCACACTCCTAGAACACATTCATTTACCACACTCATAATTTATCAAACACAGCTTGTAATTAGACCTCTAAGAGTCAAACAGAGCGTTGTATCCACAGGCACTGTGAGAGCAGCCTGAGGTGGCACAGGTGGCAGGTTGTACGTGAGCTAGATCTTGATCAATGCGGCATTACAGCAGCCAACCGGGGCCTGCACGCAAGGCCCATCCAAAAAATGTGGTGAGCTTTTTCCCAGGGAAACCAAACTCACCACCTCACCTTCCTGGTCTCAGGCCCCAAATGGCCACAAAAGTACTGTGCGGGCAACAGCCCAGGAAAAAAAACTCAACACCTCACCGTCTAGGTCTCAGTTTGCAGAGCTCTGTGGGCACTGTGCAAGCACCCAACGTTGGCACAGCTATCAGCCTTTAATTGGATGGCATCCTGATTAATACAGAAATCGAGCAGGCACCAAGCATCAACGTGCTTAGGGACACCTAGGTATTGTGCATTATACTGCCCAAGGAGAAAAAAACCCACCACCCCAAGGTCTTAGTCTCAGTTTGCAGAGTTCCTGGGCACTCTCAAAGCAGCCAGAGCTAGCACAGGTGGCAGCTTGTCCCTGAGAGGCATCTTGATATTTGTGGATATCCAGGAGGCAACAGGCCCCTTAGGGCCGAGGGCCTACCTGGTACTGACAAAGGCTTCTTCCCAGAAAAACAAAGCTCACCATCCCACGTTGCTGGTCTCAGTTTGTAGAGCTCCATGGGCACTCTCAAAGCAGCCCGAGTTGGCACAGGTGGCAGCTTGACCCGGGACGGCACCGTGATATTCGGGCAAATCCAGCGGGGAGCCGGCCGCTAAGGGTGGAGGGCCGACCTAGTACAGAGATAGTCTTCTACCCAGCAAAACAAGACACATTACCCGACGTTCCAGGCCACAGTTTGAAGAGCTCCATGGGCACTCTCAAAGCAGCCCGAGTTGGCACAGGTGGCAGCTTGTCCCTGGGCGGCATCTTGTTATTCGGGGAAATCCAGCCTGCAACCGGACCCATAGGGCCGAAGGCCTACCTGGTACTGACAAAGGCTTCTGCCGGGAAAACAAAACTCAGAACCCCACGGTCCCGGTCTCAGTTTGCAGAGCTCCATGGGCACTCTCAAAGCAGCCCGAGTTGGCACAGGTGGCAGAATATCCCTGGGCGGCATCTTGATATTCGTGGAAATCCAGCAGGCAGCCAGCCATGAAGGGCCGAGGGCATACCTGGTACTGACAAAGGCTTCTGCCGAGGAAAAAAAAAACCTCACCATCCCACGCTCCTGGTTTCTGTTTGTAGAGCACCATGGGTACTCTCAAAGCAGCCCAAGTTGGCACAGGTGGCAGCTTGTTCCTGGGCGGCATCTAGATATGCGTGGAAATCCAGCAGGGAGACTGCCTCTAAGGACTGAGGGCCTACTTCGTACTGACAAAGGCTTCTGCCCGGGAAAACAAAACCCGAAACCCCACATACTTTGGCTCAGTTTGAAGAGATCCGTGGGCACTCTCAAAGCAGCGTGAGTTGGCACAGGTGGCAGCTTGTCCCTGGGCGGCATCTTGATATTCGTGGAAGTCTTGCTGCCAGCCTGCCCCTAAGGGCCGAGGGCCTACCTGGTACTTACAATGGCTTCTGCCCGGGGAAACATAACCCATAACCCCATGTACCCTGTCTCAGTTTTTAGAGCTCCGTGGGCACCCTCAAAGCAGCCCGAGCTGGCACAGGTGGCAGCTTGTCCCTGGGCAGCATCTTGATATTCGTGGAAATTCAGCAGGCAGCCTGCCCCTAAGGAACAAGGGCCTACCTGGTACTGAGAGAGGATTCTGCCCGAGAAAACAAAACCCACAACCCTAGGTTATGGTCTCAGTTTGCAGAGCTCCGTGGGCACCCCCAAAGCAGCGCGAGTTGGCCCAAGTGGCAGCTTGTCCCTGGGCAGCATCTTGATATTCGTGGAAATCCAGCAGGCAGACGGCCCTGAAATTCCGAGAGCCTGCCTGGTACTGCAAATGCTTCTGCCCGGGGAAACAAAACTCACCAAGGCAAGTTCCTGGTCTAACTTTGCAGAGCTCCATGGGCACTCTCAAAGCAGCCCGAGTTGGCACAGGTGGCAGCTTGTCCCTGGGTGGCATCTTGATATTCGTGGAAATCCAGCAGGCAGACTGCCTCTAAGGGCTGAGGGCCTACTTCGTACTGACAAAGGCTTCTGCCCGGGAAAACAAAACCCGAAACCCCACATACTTTGGCTCAGTTTGAAGAGCTCCGTGGGCACTCTCAAAGCAGCCCAAGTTGGCACAAGTGGCAGCTTGTCCCTGGGCAGCATTTTGATATTCGTGGAAATCCTGCAGGCAGCTGGCCCCCAAGGGCCAAGGGCCGACCTGGTACTGACAAAGGCTTCTGCCCGGGAAAACAAAACTCAGAACACCACGTTTCTGGTCTCAGTTTGCAGAGCACCATGGGCACTCTCAAAGCAGCGCGAGTTGGCACAGGTGGCAGCTTGTCCCTGGGCAGCATCTTGATATTCGTGGAAATCCAGCAGGCTGCCTGCCCTAAACGACCGAGGGCGTACCTGGCACTTCAAATGCTTCTGCCCGGAGAAACAAAACTCAGCACCCCAGGTTCATGGTCTCAGTTTGCAGAGCTCCATGGGCACTCTCAAAGCAGCAGGACTTGGCACAGGTGGCAGCTTGTCCCTGGAAGTCTTCTTCAGATTCGTGGAAATCCAGAAGGCAGCCTGCCCCTAAGGAACAAGGGCCTACCTGGTACTGACAAAGGCTTCTGCCCGGGAAAACAAAACCCACAACCCTACCTTCCTGGTCTCAGTTTGCAGAGCTCCGTGGGCACCCTCAAAGCAGCGCGAGTTGGCACAAGTGGCAGCTTGTCCCTGGGCAGCATCTTGATATTCGTGGAAATCCAGCCGGCAGCCTGCCCCTGAGGAACAAGGGCCTTCCTGGTACTGACAAAGGCTTCTGCCCAGGGAAACAAAATCCACCACCCCACGTTCCACATCTCAGTTTGCAGAGCACCGTGGGCACTCTCAAAGCAGCCCGAGTTGGCACAGGTGGCAGCTTGTCCCTGGGCGGCATCTTGATATTTGTGGAAATCCTGCAGGCAGCCGGCCCCCAAGGGCCAAGGCCTGACCTGGTACTGACAAAGGCTTCTGCCCGGGGAAACAAAACCCACCACCCCACGTTCCAGGTCTCAGTTTGCAGAGCTCCATGGGCACTCTCAAAGCAGCCCGAGTTGGCACAGGTGGCAGAATATCCCTGGGCAGCATCTAGATATTCGTGGAAAGCTTGCTGCCAGCCTGCACCTAAGGAACAAGGGCATACCTGGTACTGAGAGAGGCTTCTGCCCGGGAAAACAAAACCCACAGTCCTACGTTCCTGGTCTCAGTTTGCAGAGCTCCGTGCGCACCCTCATAGCAGCACGAGTTGGCCCAAGTGGCAGCTGGTCCCTGGGCAGCATCTTGATATTCGTGGAAATCCAGCCGGCAGCCTGCCCCTGAGGAACAAGGACTCTCCTGGTACTGACAAAGGCTTCTGCCCGGGGAAAGAAAACCCACCAGCCCATGTTCCACATCTCAGTTTGCAGAGCTCCATGGGCACTCTCAAAGCAGCCCGAGTTGGCACAGGTGGCAGCTTGTCCCTGGGTGGCATCTTGATATTTGTGGAAATCCTGCAGGCAGCCGGCCCCCAAGGGCCAAGGGCCGACCTGGTACTGACAAAGGCTTCTGCCCGGGAAAACAAAACCCAGCACCCCACGTTTCTGGTCTCAGTTTGCAGAGCTCCATGGGCACCATCAAAGCAGCCCGAGTTGGCACAGGTGGCAGCTTGTCCCTGGGCAGCATCTTGATATTCGTGGAAATCCAGCAGGCAGTTGGCCCTGAAATTCCGAGGGCCTACCTGGTACTGACAAATGCTTCTGCCCGGGGAAACAAAACTCACCAACGCACGTTCCTGGTCTCACTTTGCAGAGCTCTGTGGGCACTCTTAAAGCAGCCAGAGTTGGCACAGGTGGCAGCTTGTCCCTGGGCGGCATCTTGATATTGGCGGAAATCCAGCCGGCAGCCGGCCCATAAGTGCCAAGGGCCTACCTGGTACTGACAAATGCTTCTGCCCAGGGAAACAAAACAGACCAACCCACGTTAATGGTCTCAGTTTGCAGAGCTCCATGGGCACTCTCAAGGCAGCGCGAGTTGGCACAGGTGGCAGCTTGTCCCTGGGCAGCATCTTCAGATTCGCAAAATCCCAGCAGGCAGCTGGCCCCGAAGGGCGAAGGCCTACCTGGTACTGACAAAGGCTTCTGCCCAGGTAAACTAAGCTCACCACACCATGTGCCTGGTCTCAGATTGCAGAACTCCATGGGCACACTCAAAGCAGCCCGAATTGGCACAGGTGGCAGTTTGTCCCTGGGCGGCATCTTCAGATTCGCGGAAATCCAGCGAGCAGCCGCCCCAAAGGGCCAAGGGCCTATCTGGTACTGACAAAGGCTTCTGCCCGGGGAAAGAAAACCCACCACGCCACGTTCCTGGTCTCAGTTGGCAGAGCTCTTTAGGCACTCTGCAAGCAGCCTGACTTGGCACTGGTGGCAGCCTGTCCCTTGGTGGCAACTTGAAATTCGTGGAAATCTAGCAACCAGCTAGCCGCAGTGGGCTGGTGTTGTGCGGCTTGCTTCTTCACCTCCTGCAAGCTGCCGGCTCTCCGTCTAGCGAAAGCGAAAGAGCCGCTACTTCGCGCACTGCTGCTTGTGCCGGTGGCGGTGCGCTCCGGAGCGCTGCTTCGGGCGAAAGACGCCGGCCAGCGGCACTTCGCTCCGGACAGCCCCGTACCTCCGTCTTCTGCCTCTCTCGTCGTCTGCATCCTAGCCAAAAGCTTCTCCATGACTTCTCGCCGAGAGAGAAAGTGTGCCGGCACTGCAAACATCTTCCGATCTTGCTTGACGAGTTCACCCAGTTCTTTGCATCTCGCAGCGCAAAGAGACCCGCAAGAGTTTCCACGGAGTGTTGCAGGAGCACTAGCAAGATGCATTGCAAAGTTGTCCAAAAACTTCTTCAATTCGCATGCTAACGTGATTTTCATCGGCATACGAGTGGCAATCCACCATCCCGCAGCAGTTCGACAGCTGCGCACACAAGGCTGCTGTTGTGCGGCTTGCTTCTTCACCTCCTGCAAGCTGCCGGCTCTCCGTCTAGCGAAGGCGAAAGAGCCGCTTCTTCGCGCACTGCTGCTTGTGCCGGTGGCGGTGCGCTCCGGAGCGCTGCTTCGGGCGATAGACGCCCGCGAGCGGCACTTCGCTCCGGACAGCCCCGTACCTCCGACTTCTGCCTCTCTCGTCGTCTGCATCCTAGCCTAAAGCTTCTCCATGACTTCTCGCCGAGAGAGAAAGTGTGCCAGCACTGCAAACATCTACCGATCTTGCTTGACGAGTTCACCCAGTTCTTTGCATCTCGCAGCGCAAAGAGACCCGCAAGAGTTTCCACGGAGTGTTGCAGGAGCACTAGCAAGATGCATTGCAAAGTTGTCCAAAAACTTCTTCCATTCGCATGCTAACGTGATTTTCAAAGGCATACGAGTGGCAATCCACCATCCCGCAGCAGTAAGAGAGCTGCGCACACAAGCCTGCTGTTGTGCGGCTTGCTTCTTCACCTCCTGCAAGCTGCCGGCTCTCCGTCTACCGAAGGCGAAAGAGCCGCTTCTTCGCGCACTGCTGCTTGTGCCGGTGGCGGTGCGCTCCGGAGCGCTGCTTCGGGCGAAAGACGCCGGCCAGCGGCACTTCGCTCCGGACAGCCCCGTACCTCCGTCTTCTGCCTCTCTCGTCGTCTGCATCCTAGCCAAAAGCTTCTCCATGACTTCTCGCCGAGAGAGAAAGTGTGCCAGCACTGCAAACATCTTCCGATCTTGCTTGACGAGATCACCCAGTTCTTTGCATCTCGCAGCGCAAAGAGACCCGCAAGATTTTCCACGGAGCGTTGCAGGAGCACTAGCAAGATGCATTGCAAAGTTGCCAAAAAACTTCTTCCATTCGCATGCTAACGTGATTTTCATAGGCATACGAATGGCAACCCACCATCCCGCAGCAGTTCGAGAGCTGCGCCAACAAGGCTGCTGTTGTGCGGCTTGCTTCTTCACCTCCTGCAAGCTGCCGGCTCTCCGTCTACCGAAGGCGAAAGAGCCGCTACTTCGCGCACTGCTGCTTGTGCCGGTGGCGGTGCGCTCCGGAGCGCTGCTTCGGGCGAAAGACGCCGGCCAGCGGCACTTCGCTCCGGACAGCCCCGTACCTCCGTCTTCTGCCTCTCTCGTCGTCTGCATCCTAGCCAAAAGCTTCTCCATGACTTCTCGCCGAGAGAGAAAGTGTGCCAGCACTGCAAACATCTTCCGATCTTGCTTGACGAGTTCACCCAGTTCTTTGCATCTCGCAGCGCAAAGAGACCCGCAAGATTTTCCACGGAGCGTTGCAGGAGCACTAGCAAGATGCATTGCAAAGTTGCCAAAAAACTTCTTCCATTCGCATGCTAACGTGATTTTCATAGGCATACGAATGGCAACCCACCATCCCGCAGCAGTTCGAGAGCTGCGCCCACAATGCTGCTGTTGTGCGGCTTGCTTCTTCACCTCCTGCAAGCTGCCGGCTCTCCGTCTACCGAAGGCGAAAGAGCCGCTTCTTCGCGCACTGCTGCTTGTGCCGGTGGCGGTGCGCTCCGGAGCGCTTCTTCGGGCGAAAGACGCCGGCCAGCGGCACTTCGCTCCGGACAGCCCCGTACCTCCGTCTTCTGCCTCTCTCGTCGTCTGCATCCTAGCCAAAAGCTTCTCCATGACTTCTCGCCGAGAGAGAAAGTGTGCCAGCACTGCAAACATCTTCCGATCTTGCTTGACGAGTTCACCCAGTTCTTTGCATCTCGCAGCGCAAAGAGACCCGCAAGATTTTCCACGGAGCGTTGCAGGAGCACTAGCAAGATGCATTGCAAAGTTGTCCAAAAACTTCTTCCATTCGCATGCTAACGTGATTTTCATAGGCATACGAATGGCAACCCACCATCCCGCAGCAGTTCGAGAGCTGCGTACACAAGGCTGCTGTTGTGCGGCTTGCTTCTTCACCTCCTGCAAGCTGCCGGCTCTCCGTCTAGCGAAGGCGAAAGAGCCGCTTCTTCGCGCACTGCTGCTTGTGCCGGTGGCGGTGCGCTCCGGAGCGCTGCTTCGGGCGATAGACGCCCGCGAGCGGCACTTCGCTCCGGACAGCTCCGTACCTCCGTCTTCTTCCTCTCTCGTCGTCTGCATCCTAGCCAAAAGCTTCTCCATGACTTCTCGCCGAGAGAGAAAGTGTGCCAGCACTGCAAACATCTTCCGATCTTGTTTGACGAGTTCACCCAGTTCTTTGCATCTCGCAGCGCAAAGAGACCCGCAAGAGTTTCCACGGAGCGTTGCAGGAGCACTAGCAAGATGCATTGCAAAGTTGTCCAAAAACTTCTTCCATTCGCATGCTAACGTGATTTTCATAGGCATACGAGTGGCAATCCACCATCCCGCAGCAGTTCGAGAGCTGCGCCCACAATGCTGCTGTTGTGCGGCTTGCTTCTTCACCTCCTGCAAGCTGCCGGCTCTCCGTCTAGCGAAGGCGAAAGAGCCGCTACTTCGCGTCCTGCTGCTTGTGATGGTCTCGGTGCGCCCCCGTGTGGTGCTTCGGGCGAAAGACGCCGGCCAGCGGCACTTCGCTCCGGACAGCCCCGTACCTCCGTCTTCTGCCTCTCTCGTCGTCTGCATCCAAGCCAAAAGCTTCTCCATGACTTTTCGCCGACAGAAATTGGGTGCCAGCACAGCAAACGTCTCCCAGTCTCGGCCCTGATTTTTGTCGTGGCTGCGCATTGTTGAAGCATTTATCTTTTTAATAAAGCGGCGAATTTATTTCGAGATGGCTATGATCTCTTCATACTTATCCTTGTGCGGTCAAGACACAGCAACAATACATTCTTGAGAAAGGAAAACATCTCGGGAGATATTCCAGTCCATCGGTGTGGCGCAGCTGCTGAAAAAGGGCAAAGCTGAAGAACCTTGCTCATCTTAATTTCTGTGCATCTCGCAGCATGCGAAGCATGAGGCAGCCGAGCACCGCGCTTTTGTGCGCTCTTAATGGAATTGCAAAAAATCCCACAGCTTTTCATCCACAAGCACAGTCAGCTGCATTCGCTTTTGCTTCTTGAAAAACTCACCGCTCTCCTTATATCGGTGTAGATCTTGATCTCTGGTTCCTGGGACTTTACCCAAGTGTTTGCTGTTTTGTACTTTCTTCTTTGGCAGTCAGGAACTTGTATATATAATCTGGTAGATGTTTCTTGGAAAACATTTCCTGTCTAAAAATGATACATAGCTGCAATTTACCCGACTGTATATAACTACTCTTTTACTGTATAAAAAAGTGTATTAGAATGATACACCACCTGAATTTCAATGATTGAAAAAAGCGTCTTACTTCTTTTTCCTATTCTCTGTATTTCCTTCTCTTTGTTATGTTTCTTTGGCTATTATGTGCGTGCCCAATGGTTTTTCTGTTCCTGTTGTGGGACAGCAAATGTTCAGGCTCTTCTAATTTTGTCACTAATTAAATAATCCATCTTCCCCGCCGGAAAGATGCAGGATGTGTCTCATTTTCACTGCTCCTGTTTTGTTTCCTTATTCTTTTGAATGGCTCCCTGTCTTCCTACTCACACTCTGAGTAACGAATTTCTAATTTTCTTTCCTATCTGCCTTTATCAATTTTTCTCTGACTTGGATGCTATTGAATTAAGCCATGCCAAGTTGAAGAATTGCATCAAGAAGAGTGCTCAGTGAAAAAAAAACACATTTAGTTTTGGGGTTCTATCACAGAAGAGTTCCAAGACTCTTCCCATGTGAAGAATATCTGATGAATATCTTAAAAACTATCATCTCTGTGTAAGTATTTTGCATCCAGTTCTTGCTCTAGTCCTTGCTTTGGCAAATTTGACACAAGTGAGGCATTGTGTGTTTTGCAGCTTCTAGGGAGATGGTTCCAGGTCTTGAGAAAGTCGTGGGCTTTGTCTCATCTTTAGACATCTGAAAATCACCTAGGCATCCCAAAGACTCATTAGAAATACAAATACCTGCAGGGAACCGGAGGTGAGCTTCATCTTACCATGTGTCTTGAACAGGGTGTTCTATGTGTGAAAGAGATTCTAGTCAGAATTCTGCTCAGTACAGTCCATCAAGTTGAGAGAATTGATCATTTTAATCTGGGCTTTATATCCACAGAGGCTGAAGGTGTCTCCATGCTCCAGTGCCTATCAGTCTTCTCAAATATTTCAATCCATGAGTTGAATTCTAGAAGCAAAAACTTTTCTCCAGGTGACCTTTACCAAGAGACTCAATGTTAGGTGGAATCAAACAACTCCTTTTTTATCCATTTTATCGAAAGTGATCTTAAAGATTCAATCCATATGCTTAGGTGAGAGAAATCCTACCATTGGCAGATGGCATGTATTGGCCAGTATTGACAGCAGAAAGAAGCAAAAAAGCATGCCAAAAAATGCTGAATGCAGTAAGCAGACCATCAAGCAAACCGGTGGAAAAATAGTTGCTTTGTATGTAAGATGAATCGGAGAGATACATATGGAGTTCTTCATGATGTTTTTCATTGACATTTAAACTAGGAAAGAGGTTAAAACTATGATGGAAGGGATTAATTGCTTGATGTTAGAGTATTTCTTTAGAGAGACATAACAAGTGAATACATGTTTAACCAGTTATCGGCTTCCCATCAGCAATGGGTGCACTTTAATTGCCTTTAAAAGCTGTAATGAAATACTTTTTAAAGCAATTTTTTCCCCTTATTTTTGCAAGAGCTTTTTTCTGTTATTTTTGAAAAATAGGAAAAATTTCCAGTAAAGGATCAACGGGCTGCTCTGTCATTTAATATTAGAAAACACTTATGGTATACTTTCTAGAAGAAAAAGTACCTAAAAAAAGGAGTATTCCCATTATGCTTGTAAAACGATCTTCCAACCATAAGAAAATCAAAAATTATACTATTTCAAGGATCTCACACTCCTAGAACACATTCATTTACCACACTCATAATTTATCAAACACAGCTTGTAATTAGACCTCTAAGAGTCAAACAGAGCGTTGTATCCACAGGCACTGTGAGAGCAGCCTGAGGTGGCACAGGTGGCAGGTTGTACGTGAGCTAGATCTTGATCAATGCGGCATTACAGCAGCCAACCGGGGCCTGCACGCAAGGCCCATCCAAAAAATGTGGTGAGCTTTTTCCCAGGGAAACCAAACTCACCACCTCACCTTCCTGGTCTCAGGCCCCAAATGGCCACAAAAGTACTGTGCGGGCAACAGCCCAGGAAAAAAAACTCAACACCTCACCGTCTAGGTCTCAGTTTGCAGAGCTCTGTGGGCACTGTGCAAGCACCCAACGTTGGCACAGCTATCAGCCTTTAATTGGATGGCATCCTGATTAATACAGAAATCGAGCAGGCACCAAGCATCAACGTGCTTAGGGACACCTAGGTATTGTGCATTATACTGCCCAAGGAGAAAAAAACCCACCACCCCAAGGTCTTAGTCTCAGTTTGCAGAGTTCCGTGGGCACTCTCAAAGCAGCCAGAGCTAGCACAGGTGGCAGCTTGTCCCTGAGAGGCATCTTGATATTTGTGGATATCCAGGAGGCAACAGGCCCCTTAGGGCCGAGGGCCTACCTGGTACTGACAAAGGCTTCTTCCCAGAAAAACAAAGCTCACCATCCCACGTTGCTGGTCTCAGTTTGTAGAGCTCCATGGGCACTCTCAAAGCAGCCCGAGTTGGCACAGGTGGCAGCTTGACCCGGGACGGCACCGTGATATTCGGGCAAATCCAGCGGGGAGCCGGCCGCTAAGGGTGGAGGGCCGACCTAGTACAGAGATAGTCTTCTACCCAGCAAAACAAGACACATTACCCGACGTTCCAGGCCACAGTTTGAAGAGCTCCATGGGCACTCTCAAAGCAGCCCGAGTTGGCACAGGTGGCAGCTTGTCCCTGGGCGGCATCTTGTTATTCGGGGAAATCCAGCCTGCAACCGGACCCATAGGGCCGAAGGCCTACCTGGTACTGACAAAGGCTTCTGCCGGGAAAACAAAACTCAGAACCCCACGGTCCCGGTCTCAGTTTGCAGAGCTCCATGGGCACTCTCAAAGCAGCCCGAGTTGGCACAGGTGGCAGAATATCCCTGGGCGGCATCTTGATATTCGTGGAAATCCAGCAGGCAGCCAGCCATGAAGGGCCGAGGGCCTACCTGGTACTGACAAAGGCTTCTGCCGAGGAAAAAAAAAAACTCACCATCCCACGCTCCTGGTTTCTGTTTGTAGAGCACCATGGGTACTCCCAAAGCAGCCCAAGTTGGCACAGGTGGCAGTTTGTTCCTGGGCGGCATCTAGATATGCGTGGAAATCCAGCAGGCAGACTGCCTCTAAGGGCCGAGGTCCTACTTGGTACTGACAAAGGGTTCTGCCCGGGAAAAAAAAACCCGAAACCCCACATACTTTGGCTCAGTTTGAAGAGATCCGTGGGCACTCTCAAAGCAGCGTGAGTTGGCACAGGTGGCAGCTTGTCCCTGGGCGGCATCTTGATATTCGTGGAAGTCTTGCTGCCAGCCTGCCCCTAAGGGCCGAGGGCCTACCTGGTACTTACAATGGCTTCTGCCCGGGGAAACATAACCCATAACCCCATGTACCCTGTCTCAGTTTTTAGAGCTCCGTGGGCACCCTCAAAGCAGCCTGAGCTGGCACAGGTGGCAGCTTGTCCCTGGGCAGCATCTTGATATTCGTGGAAATTCAGCAGGCAGCCTGCCGCTAAGGAACAAGGGCCTACCTGGTACTGAGAGAGGCTTCTGCCCGAGAAAACAAAACCCACAACCCTAGGTTATGGTCTCAGTTTGCAGAGCTCCGTGGGCACCCCCAAAGCAGCGCGAGTTGGCCCAAGTGGCAGCTTGTCCCTGGGCAGCATCTTGATATTCGTGGAAATCCAGCAGGCAGACGGCCCTGAAGTTCCGAGAGCCTGCCTGGTACTGCAAATGCTTCTGCCCGGGGAAACAAAACTCACCAAGGCAAGTTCCTGGTCTAACTTTGCAGAGCTCCATGGGCACTCTCAAAGCAGCCCGAGTTGGCACAGGTGGCAGCTTGTCCCTGGGTGGCATCTTGATATTCGTGGAAATCCAGCAGGCAGACTGCCTCTAAGGGCTGAGGGCCTACTTCGTACTGACAAAGGCTTCTGCCCGGGAAAACAAAACCCGAAACCCCACATACTTTGGCTCAGTTTGAAGAGCTCCGTGGGCACTCTCAAAGCAGCACGAGTTGGCACAAGTGGCAGCTTTTCCCTGGGCAGCATTTTGATATTCGTGGAAATCCTGCAGGCTGCTGGCCCCCAAGGGCCAAGGGCCGACCTGGTATTGACAAAGGCTTCTGCCCGGGAAAACAAAACTCAGAACACCACGTTTCTGGTCTCAGTTTGCAGAGCACCATGGGCACTCTCAAAGCAGCGCGAGTTGGCACAGGTGGCAGCTTGTCCCTGGGCAGCATCTTGATATTCGTGGAAATCCAGCAGGCTGCCTGCCCTTAAGGACCGAGGGCGTACCTGGCACTTCAAATGCTTCTGCCCGGAGAAACAAAACTCAGCACCCCAGGTTCATGGTCTCAGTTTGCAGAGCTCCATGGGCACTCTCAAAGCAGCACGAGCTAGCACAGGTGGCAGCTTGTCCCTGGGCAGCATCTTGATATTTGTGGATATCCAGGAGGCAACAGGCCCCTTAGGGCCGAGGGCCTACCTGGTACTGACAAAGGCTTCTTCCCAGAAAAACAAAGCTCACCATCCCACGTTGCTGGTCTCAGTTTGTAGAGCTCCATGGGCACTCTCAAAGCAGCCCGAGTTGGCACAGGTGGCAGCTTGACCCGGGACGGCACCGTGATATTCGGGCAAATCCAGCGGGGAGCCGGCCGCTAAGGGTGGAGGGCCGACCTAGTACAGAGATAGTCTTCTACCCAGCAAAACAAGACACATTACCCGACGTTCCAGGCCGCAGTTTGAAGAGCTCCATGGGCACTCTCAAAGCAGCCCGAGTTGGCACAGGTGGCAGCTTGTCCCTGGGCGGCATCTTGTTATTCGGGGAAATCCAGCCTGCAACCGGACCCATAGGGCCGAAGGCCTACCTGGTACTGACAAAGGCTTCTGCCGGGAAAACAAAACTCAGAACCCCACGGTCCCGGTCTCAGTTTGCAGAGCTCCATGGGCACTCTCAAAGCAGCACGACTTGGCACAGGTGGCAGCTTGTCCCTGGGCAGCATCTTGATATTCGTGGAAATCCAGAAGGCAGCCTGCCCCTAAGGAACAAGGGCCTACCTGGTACTGACAAAGGCTTCTGCCCGGGAAAACAAAACCCACAACCCTACCTTCCTGGTCTCAGTTTGCAGAGCTCCGTGGGCACCCTCAAAGCAGCGCGAGTTGGCACAGGTGGCAGCTTGTCCCTGGGCAGCATCTTGATATTCGTGGAAATCCAGCCGGCAGCCTGCCCCTGAGGAACAAGGGCCTTCCTGGTACTGACAAAGGCTTCTGCCCAGGGAAACAAAATCCACCACCCCACGTTCCACATCTCAGTTTGCAGAGCACCGTGGGCACTCTCAAAGCAGCCCGAGTTGGCACAGGTGGCAGCTTGTCCCTGGGCGGCATCTTGTTATTCGGGGAAATCCAGCCTGCAACCGGACCCATAGGGCCGAAGGCCTACCTGGTACTGACAAAGGCTTCTGCCGGGAAAACAAAACTCAGAACCCCACGGTCCCGGTCTCAGTTTGCAGAGCTCCATGGGCACTCTCAAAGCAGCCCGAGTTGGCACAGGTGGCAGAATATCCCTGGGCGGCATCTTGATATTCGTGGAAATCCAGCAGGCAGCCAGCCATGAAGGGCCGAGGGCCTACCTGGTACTGACAAAGGCTTCTGCCGAGGAAAAAAAAAAACTCACCATCCCACGCTCCTGGTTTCTGTTTGTAGAGCACCATGGGTACTCTCAAAGCAGCCCAAGTTGGCACAGGTGGCAGCTTGTTCCTGGGCGGCATCTAGATATGCGTGGAAATCCAGCAGGCAGACTGCCTCTAAGGGCCGAGGTCCTACTTGGTACTGACAAAGGGTTCTGCCCAGGAAAAAAAAACCCGAAACCCCACATACTTTGGCTCAGTTTGAAGAGATCCGTGGGCACTCTCAAAGCCGCGTGAGTTGGCACAGGTGGCAGCTTGTCCCTGGGCGGCATCTTGATATTCGTGGAAGTCTTGCTGCCAGCCTGCCCCTAAGGGCCGAGGGCCTACCTGGTACTTACAATGGCTTCTGCCCGGGGAAACATAACCCACAACCCCATGTACCCTGTCTCAGTTTTTAGAGCTCCGTGGGCACCCTCAAAGCAGCCTGAGCTGGCACAGGTGGCAGCTTGTCCCTGGGCAGCATCTTGATATTCGTGGAAATTCAGCAGGCAGCCTGCCCCTAAGGAACAAGGGCCTACCTGGTACTGAGAGAGGCTTCTGCCCGAGAAAACAAAACCCACAACCCTAGGTTATGGTCTCAGTTTGCAGAGCTCCGTGGGCACCCCCAAAGCAGCGCGAGTTGGCCCAAGTGGCAGCTTGTCCCTGGGCAGCATCTTGATATTCGTGGAAATCCAGCAGGCAGACGGCCCTGAAGTTCCGAGAGCCTGCCTGGTACTGCAAATGCTTCTGCCCGGGGAAACAAAACTCACCAAGGCAAGTTCCTGGTCTAACTTTGCAGAGCTCCATGGGCACTCTCAAAGCAGCCCGAGTTGGCACAGGTGGCAGCTTGTCCCTGGGTGGCATCTTGATATTCGTGGAAATCCAGCAGGCAGACTGCCTCTAAGGGCTGAGGGCCTACTTCGTACTGACAAAGGCTTCTGCCCGGGAAAACAAAACCCGAAACCCCACATACTTTGGCTCAGTTTGAAGAGCTCCGTGGGCACTCTCAAAGCAGCCCAAGTTGGCACAAGTGGCAGCTTGTCCCTGGGCAGCATTTTGATATTCGTGGAAATCCTGCAGGCAGCTGGCCCCCAAGGGCCAAGGGCCGACCTGGTACTGACAAAGGCTTCTGCCCGGGAAAACAAAACTCAGAACACCACGTTTCTGGTCTCAGTTTGCAGAGCACCATGGGCACTCTCAAAGCAGCGCGAGTTGGCACAGGTGGCAGCTTGTCCCTGGGCAGCATCTTGATATTCGTGGAAATCCAGCAGGCTGCCTGCCCTTAAGGACCGAGGGCGTACCTGGCACTTCAAATGCTTCTGCCCGGAGAAACAAAACTCAGCACCCCAGGTTCATGGTCTCAGTTTGCAGAGCTCCATGGGCACTCTCAAAGCAGCACGAGTTGGCACAGGTGGCAGCTTGTCCCTGGGCAGCATCTTGATATTCGTGGAAATCCTGCAGGCAGCCTGCCCCTAAGGAACAAGGGCCTACCTGGTACTGTCAAAGGCTTCTGCCCAGGGAAACAAAATCCACCACCCCACGTTCCACATCTCAGTTTGCAGAGCACCGTGGGCACCCTCAAAGCAGCCCGAGTTGGCACAGGTGGCAGCTTGTCCCTGGGCGGCATCTTCAGATTTGTGGAAATCCAGCCGGCAGCCTGCCCCTGAGGAACAAGGGCCTTCCTGGTACTGACAAAGGCTTCTGCCCGGGGAAACAAAACCCAGCACCCCACGTTTCTGGTCTCAGTTTGCAGAGCTCCATGGGCTCTCTCAAAGCAGCACGAGTTGGCACAGGTGGCAGAATATCCCTGGGCAGCATTTTGATATTCGGGGAAATCTTGCTTCCAGGCTGTCCCTAAGGAACAAGGGCCTACTTGGTACTGACAAAGGCTTCTGCCCTGGAAAACAAAACCCAGCACCCCACGTTTCTGGTCTCAGTTTGCAGAGCACCATGGGCACTCTCAAAGCAGCCCGAGTTGGCACAGGTGGCAGCTTGTCCCTGGGCAGCATCTTGATATTCGTGGAAATACAGCAGGCTGCCTGCCCTTAAGGACCGAGGGCCTACCTGGCACTGCAAATGCTTCTGCCCGGGGAAACAAAACCCACCACCCCACGTTCCAGGTCTCAGTTTGCAGAGCTCCGTGGGCACTCTCAAAGCAGCCCGAGTTGGCACAGGTGGCAGAATATCCCTGGGCGGCATCTTGATATTCGTGGAAAGCTTGCTGCCAGCCTGCACCTAAGGAACAAGGGCATACCTGGTACTGAGAGAGGCTTCTGCCCGGGAAAACAAAACCCACAGTCCTACGTTCCTGGTCTCAGTTTGCAGAGCTCCGTGGGCACCCTCATAGCAGCACGAGTTGGCCCAAGTGGCAGCTGGTCCCTGGGCAGCATCTTGATATTCGTGGAAATCCAGCCGGCAGCCTGCCCCTGAGGAACAAGGACTCTCCTGGTACTGACAAAGGCTTCTGCCCGGGGAAAGAAAACCCACCAGCCCATGTTCCACATCTCAGTTTGCAGAGCTCCATGGGCACTCTCAAAGCAGCCCAAGTTGGCACAGGTGGCAGCTTGTCCCTGGGCGGCATCTTGATATTTGTGGAAATACTGCAGGCAGCCGGCCCCCAAGGGCCAAGGGCCGACCTGGTACTGACAAAGGCTTCTGCCAGGGGAAACAAAACCCAGCACCCCACGTTTCTGGTCTCAGTTTGCAGAGCTCCATGGGCACCATCAAAGCAGCCCGAGTTGGCACAGGTGGCAGCTTGTCCCTGGGCAGCATCTTGATATTCGTGGAAATCCAGCAGGCAGTCGGCCCTGAAATTCCGAGGGCCTACCTGGTACTGACAAATGCTTCTGCCCGGGGAAACAAAACTCACCAACGCACGTTCCTGGTCTCACTTTGCAGAGCTCTGTGGGCACTCTTAAAGCAGCCCGAGTTGGCACAGGTGGCAGCTTGTCCCTGGGCGGCATCTTGATATTGGCGGAAATCCAGCCGGCAGCCGGCCCATAAGTGCCAAGGGCCTACCTGGTACTGACAAATGCTTCTGCCCGGAGAAACAAAACTCAGCACCCCAGGTTCATGGTCTCAGTTTGCAGAGCTCCATGGGCACTCTCAAAGCAGCCCGAGTTGGCACAGGTGGCAGCTTGTCCCTGGGCAGCATCTTCAGATTCGCAAAAACCCAGCAGGCAGCTGGCCCCGAAGGGCGAAGGCCTACCTGGTACTGACAAAGGCTTCTGCCCAGGTAAACTAAGCTCACCACACCACGTGCCTGGTCTCAGATTGCAGAACTCCATGGGCACACTCAAAGCAGCCCGAATTGGCACAGGTGGCAGTTTGTCCCTGGGTGGCATCTTGATATTCGCGGAAATCCAGCGAGCAGCCGCCCCAAAGGGCCAAGGGCCTATCTGGTACTGACAAAGGCTTCTGCCCGGGGAAAGAAAACCCACCACGCCACGTTCCTGGTCTCAGTTTGCAGAGCTCCATGGGCACTCTCAAAGCAGCCTGAGTTGGCACAGGTGGCAGCTTGTCCCTGGGCGGCATCTTGATATTGGCGGAAATCCAGCAGGCAGACGGCCCCTAAGGACTGAGGGCCTACCTGATACTGACACAGCTTCTGCCCCGGAATACAAAACTCACCAGCCCACGTTCCTGGTCTCAGTTGGCAGAGCTCTTTAGGCACTCTGCAAGCAGCCTGACTTGGCACTGGTGGCAGCCTGTCCCTTGGTGGCAACTTGAAATTCGTGGAAATCTAGCAACCAGCTAGCCGCAGTGGGCAGGTGTTGTGCGGCTTGCTTCTTCACCTCCTGCAAGCTGCCGGCTCTCCGTCTAGCGAAAGCGAAAGAGCCGCTACTTCGCGCACTGCTGCTTGTGCCGGTGGCGGTGCGCTCCGGCGCGCTGCTTCGGGCGAAAGACGCCGGCCAGCGGCACTTCGCTCCGGACAGCCCCGTACCTCCGTCTTCTGCCTCTCTCGTCGTCTGCATCCTAGCCTAAAGCTTCTCCATGACTTCTCGCCGAGAGAGAAAGTGTGCCAGCTCTGCAAACATCTTCCGATCTTGCTTGACGAGTTCACCCAGTTCTTTGCATCTCGCAGCGCAAAGAGACCCGCAAGAGTTTCCACGGAGCGTTGCAAGAGCACTAGCAAGATGCATTGCAAAGTTGCCAAAAAACTTCTTCCATTCGCATGCTAACGTGATTTTCATAGGCATACGAGTGGCAATCCACCATCCCGCAGCAGTAAGAGAGCTGCGCCCACAATGCTGCTGTTGTGCGGCTTGCTTCTTCACCTCCTGCAAGCTGCCGGCTCTCCGTCTAGCGAAAGCGAAAGAGCCGCTACTTCGCGCACTGCTGCTTGTGCCGGTGGCGGTGCGCTCCGGAGCGCTGCTTCGGGCGAAAGACGCCGGCCAGCGGCACTTCGCTCCGGACAGCCCCGTACCTCCGTCTTCTGCCTCTCTCGTCGTCTGCATCCTAGCCAAAAGCTTCTCCATGACTTCTCGCCGAGAGAGAAAGTGTGCCAGCACTGCAAACATCTTCCGATCTTGCTTGACGAGTTCACCCAGTTCTTTGCATCTCGCAGCTCAAAGAGACCCGCAAGAGTTTCCACGGAGCGTTGCAGGAGCACTAGCAAGATGCATTGCAAAGTTGTCCAAAAACTTCTTCCATTCGCATGCTAACGTGATTTTCATAGGCATACGAATGGCAATCCACCATCCCGCAGCAGTAAGAGAGCTGCGCCCACAATGCTGCTGTTGTGCGGCTTGCTTCTTCACCTCCTGCAAGCTGCCGGCTCTCCGTCTAGCGAAAGCGAAAGAGCCGCTACTTCGCGCACTGCTGCTTGTGCCGGTGGCGGTGCGCTCCGGAGCGCTGCTTCGGGCGAAAGACGCCGGCCAGCGGCACTTCGCTCCGGATAGCCCCGTACCTCCGTCTTCTGCCTCTCTCATCGTCTGCATCCTAGCCAAAAGCTTCTCCATGACTTCTCGCCGAGAGAGAAAGTGTGCCAGCACTGCAAACATCTTCCGATCTTGCTTGACGAGTTCA
>NW_024037478.1:0-27438 GCF_015832195.1 Motacilla alba alba
TTGGGGTCCGGCTGCCTGCAGGATTTCCACGAATATCAAGATGCTGCCCAGGGACAAGCTGCCACCTGTGCCAACTCGCGCTGCTTTGAGGGTGCCCACGGAGCTCTGCAAACTGAGATGTGGAACGTGGGGTTATGGGTTTTGTTTCCCTGGGCAGAAGCCTTTGTCAGTACCAGGTAGGCCCTTGTTCCTCAGGGGCAGGCTGGCAGCAAGATTTCCACGAATATCAAGATGCAACCCAGGGACAAGCTGCCACCTGTGCCAACTCGGGCTGCTTTGAGAGTGCCCATGGAGCTCTGCAAACTGAGACCATGAACCTGGGGTGCTGTGTTTTCTTTCTCCGGGCAGAAGCATTTGAAGTGCCAGGTAGGCCCTCGGTCCTTAAGGGCAGGCAGCCTGCTGGATTTCCACGAATATCAAGATGCTGCCCAGGGACAAGCTGCCACCTGTGCCAACTTGCGCTGCTTTGAGAGTGCCCATGGTGCTCTTCAAACTGAGACCAGAAATGTGGTGTTCTGAGTTTTGTTTTCCCGGGCAGAAGCCTTTGTCAGTACCAGGTAGGCCGTTGGCCCTTTGGGGCCAGCTGCCTGCAGGATTTCCACGAATATCAAGATGCCGCCCAGGAACAAGCTGCCACCTGTGCCAACTCACGCTGCTTTGAGAGTGCCCATGGAGCTCTTCTAACTGAGAGAAAGTATGTGGGGTTATGGGTTTTGTTTTCCAGGGCAGAAGCCTTTGTCAGTACCAAGTAGGCCCTCAGCCCTTAGAGGCAGTCTGCCTGCTGGATTTCCACGCATATCAAGATGCCACCCAGGGACAAGCTGCCACCTGTGCCAACTCGGGCTGCTTTGAGAGTGCCCATGGAGCTCTGCAAAGTGAGACCAGGAAAGTGGGGTGCTGAGTTTTGTTTCCCCGGGCAGAAGCATTTGCAGTACCAGGTAGGCTCTCGTAATTCAGGGCCGGCTGCCTATTGGATTTCCACGAAGATCAAGATGCCGCCCAGGGACCAGCTTCCACTTGTGCCAACTCGCGCTGCTTTGAGGGTGCCCACGGAGCTCTGCAAACTGAGACCAGGAACGAAGGGTTGTGGGTTTTGTTTTCCCGGGCAGAAGCCTCTCTCAGTACCAGGTAGGCCCTTGGTCCTTAGGGGCAGGCAGCCTGCTGGATTTCCACGAATATCAAGATGCTGCCCAGGGACAAGCTGCCACCTGTGCCAACTCGGGCTGCTTTGAGAGTGCCCATGGAGCTCTGCAAACTGGGACCATTAACGTGAGGTGCTGAGTTTTGTTTCTCTGGGCAGAAACATTTGCAGTGCCAGGTAGGCCCTTGGTCTTTAACGGCTGGCAGCCTGCAGGATTTCCACGAATATCAAGATGCTGCCCAGGGACAAGCTGCCACCTGTGCCAACTCGGGCTGCTTTGAGAGTGCCCATGGAGCTCTGCAAATTGAGACCATGAACCTGTGTTGTTGAGTTTTGTTTCTCCGGGCAGAAGCATTTGAAGTGCCAGGTAGGCCCTCGGTCCTTAAGGGCAGGCAGCCTGCTGGATTTCCACGAATATCAAGATGCTGCCCAGGGACAAGCTGCCACCTGTGCCAACTAGCGCTGCTTTGAGAGTGCCCATGGTGCTCTGCAAACTGAGACCAGAAACGTGGTGTTCTGAGTTTTGTTTTCCCGGGCAGAAGCCTTTGTCAGTACCAGGTAGGCCGTTGGCCCTTGGGGGCCAGCTGCCTGCAGGATTTCCACGAATATCAAGATGCCGCCCAGGGACAAGCTGCCACCTGTGCCAACTCGATCTGCTTTGAGAGTGCCCACAGAGCTCTTCAAACTGAGCCAAAGTATGTGGGTTTATGGGTTTTGTTTTCCCGGGCAGAAGCCTTTGTCAGTACCAAGTAGGCCCTCAGCCCTTAGAGGCAGTCTGCCTGCTGGATTTCCACGCATATCAAGATGCCACCCAGGGACAAGCTGCCACCTGTGCCAACTCGCGCTGCTTTGAGGGTGCCCACGGAGCTCTGCAAACTGAGACCAGGAACGTAGGGTGGTGGGTTTTGTGTTCCCGGGCAGAAGCCTCTCTCAGTACCAGGTAGGCCCTTGTTCCTTGGGGGCCAGCTGCCTGCAGGATTTCCACGAATATCAAGATGCTGCCCAGGGACAAGCTGCCACCTGCGCCAACTCGCGCTGCTTTGAGAGTGCCCATGGAGCTCTGCAAACTGAGACCATGAACCTGGGGTGCTGAGTTTTGTTTCTCCGGGCAGAAGCATTTGCATTGCCAGGTAGGCCCTCGGTCCTTAAGAGCAGGCAGCCTGCTGGATTTCCACGAATATCAAGATGCTGCCCAGGGGCAAGCTGCCACCTGTGCCAACTCGTGCTGCTTTGAGGGTGCCCATGGAGCTCTGCAAACTGAGACCATGAACCTGTGTTGCTGAGTTTTGTTTCTCCGGGCAGAAGCATTTGCAGTGCCAGGTAGGCCGTCGGTCCTTAAGGGCAGGCAGCCTGCTGGATTTCCACGAATATCAAGATGCTGCCCAGGGACAAGCAGCCACCTGTGCCAACTCGCGCTGCTTTGAGAGTGCCCATGGAGCTCTAAAAACTGAGACCAGGAAAGTGGTGTTCTGAGTTTTGTTTTCCAGGGCAGAAGCCTTTGTCAGTACCAGGTAGGCCGTTGGCCCTTGGGGGCCAGCTGCCTGCAGGATTTCCACGAATATCAAGATGCCGCCCAGGGACAAGCTGCCACCTGTGCCAACTCGGGCTGCTTTGAGAGTGCCCACAGAGCTCTTCAAACTGAGCCAAAGTATGTGGGTTTATGGGTTTTGTTTTCCCGGGCAGAAGCCTTTGTCAGTACCAAGTAGGCCCTCAGCCCTTAGAGGCAGTCTGCCTGCTGGATTTCCACGCATATCAAGATGCCACCCAGGGACAAGCTGCCACCTGTGCCAACTCGGGCTGCTTTGAGAGTGCCCATGGAGCTCTGCAAAGTGAGACCAGGAACTTGCCTTGGTGAGTTTTGTTTCCCCGGGCAGAAGCATTTGCAGTACCAGGTAGGCTCTCGTAATTCAGGGCGGCTGCCTCCTGGATTTCCACGAATATCAAGATGCCGCCCAGGGACAAGCTTCCACTTGTGCCAACTCGCGCTGCTTTGAGGGTGCCCACGGAGCTCTGCAAACTGAGACCAGGAACGTAGGGTTGTGGGTTTTGTTTTCCCGGGCAGAAGCCTTTGTCAGTACCAGGAGGGTCCTTGTTCCTTATGGGCAGTCTGCCTGCTGGATTTCCACGAATATCAAGATGCTGCCCAGGGACAAGCTGCCACCTGTGCCAACTCGGGCTGCTTTGAGAGTTCCCACGGAGCTCTGCAAACTGGGACCATTAACGTGAGGTGCTGAGTTTTGTTTCTCCGGGCAGAAGCATTTGCAGTGACAGGTAGGCCCTTGGTCTTTGAGGGCAGGCAGCCTGCTGGATTTCCACGAATATCAAGATGCTGCCAAAGGACAAGCTGCCACCTGTGCCAACTCGCGCTGCTTTGAGAGTGCCCATGGTGCTCTGCAAACTGAGACCAGAAACGTGGGGTGCTGGGTTTTGTTTTCCCGAGCAGAAGCCTTTGTCAGTACCAGGTAGGCCCTTGGCCCTTGGGGTCCGGCTGCCTGCAGGATTTCCACGAATATCAAGATGCCGCCCAGGGACAAGCTGCCACCTGTGCCAACTCGGGCTGCTTTGAGAGTGCCCATGGTGCTCTGCAAACTGAGACCAGAAACGTGGGGTGGTGGGTTTTGTTTCCCTGGGCAGAAGCCTTTGTCAGTACAGGAGGGCCCTTGTTCCTCAGGGGCAGGCTGCCGGCTCAATTTCCACGAATATCAAGATGCTGCCCAGGGAAAAGCTTCCACTTGTGCCAACTCGCGCTGCTTTGAGGGTGCCCATGGAGCTCTGCAAACTGAGATGTGGAACGTGGGGTGGTGGATTTGGTTTCCTGGGCAGAAGCCTTTGTCAGTACCAGGAGGGCCCTTGTTCCTCAGGGGCAGGCTGCCCGCTGGATTTCCACGAATATCAAGATGCTGCCCAGGGAGAAGCTGCAACTTGTGCCAACTCGCGCTGCTTTGAGGGTGCCCACGGAGCTCTGCAAACTGAGACCAGGAACGTAGGATTGTGGGTTTTGTTTTCCCGGGCAGAAGCCTTTGTCAGTACCAAGTAGGCCCTCAGCCCTTAGAGGCAGTCTGCCTGCTGGATTTCCACGAATATCAAGATGCCACCCAGGGACAAGCTGCCACCTGTGCCAACTCGGGCTGCTTTGAGAGTGCCCATGGAGCTCTGCAAAGTTAGACCAGGAACTTGCCTTGGTGAGTTTTGTTTCCCCGGGCAGAAGCATTTGCAGTACCAGGCAGGCTCTCGGAACTTCAGGGCCGTCTGCCTGCTGGATTTCCACGAATATCAAGATGCTGCCCAGGGACAAGCTGCCACTTGGGCCAACTCGCGCTGCTTTGAGGGTGCCCACGGAGCTCTGCAAACTGAGACCATAACCTAGGGTTGTGGGTTTTGTTTTCTCGGGCAGAAGCCTCTCTCAGTACCAGGTAGGCCCTTGTTCCTTAGGGGCAGGCTGCCTGCTGAATTTCCACGAATATCAAGATGCTGCCCAGGGACAAGCTGCCACCTGTGCCAACTCGGGCTGCTTTGAGAGTGCCCATGGAGCTCTGCAAACTGGGAACAGGAAAGTGGTGTTCTGAGTATTGTTTTCCCGGGCAGAAGCCTTTGTCAGTACCAGGTAGGCCCTCGGCCCTTTGGGGCCGGCAGCCTGCTGGATTTCCATGAATCTGAACATGCCGCCCAGGGATAAGCTGCCACATGTGCCAACTCGCGCTGCTTTGAGAGAGCCCATGGAGCTCTGCAAACTGAGACCAGGAACGTGGGGTGGTGAGTTTTGTTTTCCCGGTCAGAAGCCTTTGTCAGTGTCAGGTCGGCCCTTGTTCCACAGGGGCAGGCTGCCGGCTGGATTTCCACGAATATCAAGATGCCGCCCAGGGACAAGCTGCCACCTGTGCCAACTTGGGCTGCTTTGAGAGTGCCCACGGAGCTCTTCAAACTGAGACCAGAAACGTGGGGTGCTGGGTTTTGTTTTCCCGGGCAGAAGCCTTTGTCAGTACCAGGTCGGCCCTCGGCCCTTGGGGGCCGGCTGCCTGCAGGATTTCCACAAATATCAAGATGCCGCCCAGGGACAAGCTGCCACCTGTGCCAACTCGGGCTGCTTTGAGAGTGCCCATGGAGCTCTGCAAACTGAGACCATGAACCTGGGGTGCTGAGCTTTGTTTCTCCGGGCAGAAGCATTTGAAGTGCCAGGTACGCCCTCGGTCCTTAAGGGCAGGCAGCCTGCTGGATTTCCACGAATATCAAGATGCTGCCCAGGGACAAGCTGCCACCTGTGCCAACTCGCGCTGCTTTGAGAGTGCCCATGGTGCTCTGCAAACTGAGACCAGAAACGTGGTGTTCTGAGTTTTGTTTTCCCGGGCAGAAGCCTTTGTCAGTACCAGGTCGGCCGTTGGCCCTTTGGTGGCCAGCTGCCTGCAGGATTTCCACGAATATCAAAATGCTGCCCAGGGACAAGCTGCCACTTGTGCCAACTTGGGCTGCTTTGAGAGTGCCCACGGAGCTCTTCAAACTGAGAGAAAGTATGTGGGGTTATGGGTTTTGTTTTCCCGGGCAGAAGCCTTTGTCAGTACCAAGTAGGCCCTCAGCCCTTAGAGGCAGTCTGCCTGCTGGATTTCCACGAATATCAAGATGCCACCCAGGGACAAGCTGCCACCTGTGCCAACTCGGGCTGCTTTGAGAGTGCCCATGGAGCTCTGCAAAGTGAGACCAGGAACTTGCCTTGGTGAGTTTTGTTTCCCCGGGCAGAAGCATTTGCAGTACCAGGCAGGCTCTCGGAACTTCAGGGACGTCTGCCTGCTGGATTTCCACGAATATCAAGATGCTGCCCAGGGACAAGCTGCCACTTGGGCCAACTCGCGCTGCTTTGAGGGTGCCCACGGAGCTCTGCAAACTGAGACCATAACCTAGGGTTGTGGGTTTTGTTTTCTCGGGCAGAAGCCTTTGTCAGTACCAGGTAGGCCCTTGTTCCTTAGGGGCAGGCTGCCTGCTGAATTTCCACGAATATCAAGATGCCGCCCAGGGACAAGCTGCCACCTGTGCCAGCTCGGGCTGCTTTGAGGGTGCCCACGGAGCTCTAAAAACTGAGACAGGGTACATGGGGTTATGGGTTATGTTTCCCCGGGCAGAAGTCATTGTAAGTACCAGGTAGGCCCTCGGCCCTTAGGGGCAGGCTGGCAGCAAGACTTCCACGAATATCAAGATGCCGCCCAGGGACAAGCTGCCACCTGTGCCAACTCGGGCTGCTTTGAGAGTGCCCACGGATCTCTTCAAACTGAGCCAAAGTATGTGGGGTTTCGGGTTTTTTTTTCCCGGGCAGAACCCTTTGTCTGTACCAAGTAGGACCTCGGCCCTTAGAGGCAGTCTGCCTGCTGGATTTCCACGCATATCTAGATGCCGCCCAGGAGCAAGCTGCCACCTGTGCCAACTTGGGCTGCTTTGAGAGTACCCATGGTGCTCTACAAACAGAAACCAGGAGCGTGGGATGGTGAGTTTTTTTTTTTCCTCGGCAGAAGCCTTTGTCAGTACCAGGTAGGCCCTCGGCCCTTCATGGCTGGCTGCCTGCTGGATTTCCACGAATATCAAGATGCCGCCCAGGGATATTCTGCCACCTGTGCCAACTCGCGCTGCTTTGAGAGTGCCCATGGAGCTCTGCAAACTGAGACCGGGACCGTGGGGTTCTGAGTTTTGTTTTCCCGGCAGAAGCCTTTGTCAGTACCAGGTAGGCCTTCGGCCCTATGGGTCCGGTTGCAGGCTGGATTTCCCCGAATAACAAGATGCCGCCCAGGGACAAGCTGCCACCTGTGCCAACTCGGGCTGCTTTCAGAGTGCCCATGGAGCTCTTCAAACTGTGGCCTGGAACGTCGGGTAGTGTGTCTTGTTTTGCTGGGTAGAAGACTATCTCTGTACTAGGTCGGCCCTCCACCCTTAGCGGCCGGCTCCCCGCTGGATTTGCCCGAATATCACGGTGCCGTCCCGGGTCAAGCTGCCACCTGTGCCAACTCGGGCTGCTTTGAGAGTGCCCATGGAGCTCTACAAACTGAGACCAGCAACGTGGGATGGTGAGCTTTGTTTTTCTGGGAAGAAGCCTTTGTCAGTACCAGGTAGGCCCTCGGCCCTAAGGGGCCTGTTGCCTCCTGGATATCCACAAATATCAAGATGCCTCTCAGGGACAAGCTGCCACCTGTGCTAGCTCTGGCTGCTTTGAGAGTGCCCACGGAACTCTGCAAACTGAGACTAAGACCTTGGGGTGGTGGGTTTTTTTCTCCTTGGGCAGTATAATGCACAATACCTAGGTGTCCCTAAGCACGTTGATGCTTGGTGCCTGCTCGATTTCTGTATTAATCAGGATGCCATCCAATTAAAGGCTGATAGCTGTGCCAACGTTGGGTGCTTGCACAGTGCCCACAGAGCTCTGCAAACTGAGACCTAGACGGTGAGGTGTTGAGTTTTTTTTCCTGGGATGTTGCCCGCACAGTACTTTTGTGGCCATTTGGGGCCTGAGACCAGGAAGGTGAGGTGGTGAGTTTGGTTTCCCTGGGAAAAAGCTCACCACATTTTTTGGATGGGCCTTGCGTGCAGGCCCCGGTTGGCTGCTGTAATGCCGCATTGATCAAGATCTAGCTCACGTACAACCTGCCACCTGTGCCACCTCAGGCTGCTCTCACAGTGCCTGTGGATACAACGCTCTGTTTGACTCTTAGAGGTCTAATTACAAGCTGTGTTTGATAAATTATGAGTGTGGTAAATGAATGTGTTCTAGGAGTGTGAGATCCTTGAAATAGTATAATTTTTGATTTTCTTATGGTTGGAAGATCGTTTTACAAGCATAATGGGAATACTCCTTTTTTTAGGTACTTTTTCTTCTAGAAAGTATACCATAAGTGTTTTCTAATATTAAGTGACAGAGCAGCCCGTTGATCCTTTACTGGAAATTTTTCCTATTTTTCAAAAATAACAGAAAAAAGCTCTTGCAAAAATAAGGGGAAAAAATTGCTTTAAAAAGTATTTCATTACAGCTTTTAAAGGCAATTAAAGTGCACCCATTGCTGATGGGAAGCCGATAACTGGTTAAACATGTATTCACTTGTTATGTCTCTCTAAAGAAATACTCTAACATCAAGCAATTAATCCCTTCCATCATAGTTTTAACCTCTTTCCTAGTTTAAATGTCAATGAAAAACATCATGAAGAACTCCATATGTATCTCTCCGATTCATCTTACATACAAAGCAACTATTTTTCCACCGGTTTGCTTGATGGTCTGCTTACTGCATTCAGCATTTTTTGGCATGCTTTTTTGCTTCTTTCTGCTGTCAATACTGGCCAATACATGCCATCTGCCAATGGTAGGATTTCTCTCACCTAAGCATATGGATTGAATCTTTAAGATCACTTTCGATAAAATGGATAAAAAAGGAGTTGTTTGATTCCACCTAACATTGAGTCTCTTGGTAAAGGTCACCTGGAGAAAAGTTTTTGCTGCTAGAATTCAACTCATGGATTGAAATATTTGAGAAGACTGATAGGCACTGGAGCATGGAGACACCTTCAGCCTCTGTGGATATAAAGCCCAGATTAAAATGATCAATTCTCTCAACTTGATGGACTGTACTTGATGGAGCAGAATTCTGACTAGAATCTCTTTCACACATAGAACACCCTGTTCAAGACACATGGTAAGATGAAGCTCACCTCCGGTTCCCTGCAGGTATTTGTATTTCTAATGAGTCTTTGGGATGCCTAGGTGATTTTCAGATGTCTAAAGATGAGACAAAGCCCACGACTTTCTCAAGACCTGGAACCATCTCCCTAGAAGCTGCAAAACACACAATGCCTCACTTGTGTCAAATTTGCCAAAGCAAGGACTAGAGCAAGAACTGGATGCAAAATACTTACACAGAGATGATAGTTTTTAAGATATTCATCAGATATTCTTCACATGGGAAGAGTCTTTGAACTCTTCTGTGATAGAACCCCAAAACTAAATGTTTTTTTTTTTCATTGAGCACTCTTCTTGATGCAATTCTTCAACTTGGCATGGCTTAATTCAATAGCATCCAAGTCAGAGAAAAATTGATAAAGGCAGATAGGAAAGAAAATTAGAAATTCGTTACTCAGAGTGTGAGTAGGAAGACAGGGAGCCATTCAAAAGAATAAGGAAACAAAACAGGAGCAGTGAAAATGAGACACATCCTGCATCTTTCCGGTGGGGAAGATGGATTATTTAATTAGTGACAAAATTAGAAGAGCCTGAACATTTGCTGTCCCACAACAGGAACAGAAAAACCATTGGGCACGCATATAATAGCCAAAGAAACATAACAAAGAGAAGGAAATACAGAGAATAGGAAAAAGAAGTAAGACGCTTTTTTCAATCATTGAAATTCAGGTGGTGTATCATTCTAATACACTTTTTTATACAGTAAAAGAGTAGTTATATACAGTCGGGTAAATTGCAGCTATGTATCATTTTTAGACAGGAAATGTTTTCCAAGAAACATGTACCAGATTATATATACAAGTTCCTGACTGCCAAAGAAGAAAGTACAAAACAGCAAACACTTGGGTAAAGTCCCAGGAACCAGAGATCAAGATCTACACCGATATAAGGAGAGCGGTGAGTTTTTCAAGAAGCAAAAGCGAATGCAGCTGACTGTGCTTGTGGATGAAAAGCTGTGGGATTTTTTGCAATTCCATTAAGAGCGCACAAAAGCGCGGTGCTCGGCTGCCTCATGCTTCGCATGCTGCGAGATGCACAGAAATTAAGATGAGCAAGGTTCTTCAGCTTTGCCCTTTTTCAGCAGCTGCGCCACACCGATGGACTGGAATATCTCTCGAGATGTTTTCCTTTCTCAAGAATGTATTGTTGCTGTGTCTTGACCGCACAAGGATAAGTATGAAGAGCTCATAGCCATCTCGAAATAAATTCGCCGCTTTATTAAAAAGATAAATGCTTCAACAATGCGCAGCCACGACAAAAATCAGGGCCAAGACTGGGAGACGTTTGCTGTGCTGGCACCCAATTTCTGTCGGCGAAAAGTCATGGAGAAGCTTTTGGCTTGGATGCAGACGACGAGAGAGGCAGAAGACGGAGGTACGGGGCTGTCCGGAGCGAAGTGCCGCTGGCCGGCGTCTTTCGCCCGAAGCACCACACGGGGGCGCACCGCCACCGGCACAAGCAGCAGTGCGCGAAGAAGCGGCTCTTTCGCCTTCGGTAGACGGAGAGCCGGCAGCTTGCAGGAGGTGAAGAAGCAAGCCGCACAACAGCAGCATTGTGGGCGCAGCTCTCTTACTGCTGCGGGATGGTGGATTGCCACTCGTATGCCTATGAAAATCACGTTAGCATGCGAATGGAAGAAGTTTTTGG
The DNA here is from genome assembly GCF_015832195.1 of Motacilla alba alba. Lineage (NCBI taxonomy): Eukaryota > Metazoa > Chordata > Aves > Passeriformes > Motacillidae > Motacilla > Motacilla alba. The sequence continues at coordinate 10,494 of NW_024037478.1, forward strand.
ACAACTTTGCAATGCATCTTGCTAGTGCTCCTGCAACGCTCCGTGGAAACTCTTGCGGGTCTCTTTGCTCTGCGAGATGCAAAGAACTGGGTGAACTCGTCAAACAAGATCGGTAGATGTTTGCAGTGCTGGCACACTTTCTCTCTCGGCGAGAAGTCATGGAGAAGCTTTTGGCTAGGATGCAGACGACGAGAGAGGAAGAAGACGGAGGTACGGAGCTGTCCGGAGCGAAGTGCCGCTCGCGGGCGTCTATCGCCCGAAGCAGCGCTCCGGAGCGCACCGCCACCGGCACAAGCAGCAGTGCGCGAAGTAGCGGCTCTTTCGCTTTCGCTAGACGGAGAGCCGGCAGCTTGCAGGAGGTGAAGAACCAAGCCGCACAACACCAGCCTTGTGTACGCAGCTCTCGAACTGCTGCGGGATGGTGGATTGCCATTCGTATGCCTATGAAAATCACGTTAGCATGCGAATGGAAGAAGTTTTTTGGCAACTTTGCAATGCATCTTGCTAGTGCTCCTGCAACGCTCCATGGAAACTCTTGCGGGTCTCTTTGCTCTGCGAGATGCAAAGAACTGGGTGAACTCGTCAAGCAAGATCGGAAGATGTTTGCAGTGCTGGCACACTTTCTCTCTCGGCGAGAAGTCATGGAGAAGCTTTTGGCTAGGATGCAGACGACGAGAGAGGCAGAAGACGGAGGTACGGGGCTGTCTGGAGCGAAGTGCCGCTGGCCGGCGTCTTTCGCCCGAAGCAGCGCTCCGGAGCGCACCGCCACCGGCACAAGCAGCAGTGCGCGAAGAAGCGGCTCTTTCGCCTTCGGTAGAGGGAGAGCCGGCAGCTTGCAGGAGGTGAAGAAGCAAGCCGCACAACAGCAGCCTTGTGGGCGCAGCTCTCTTACTGCTGCGGGATGGTGGATTGCCACTCGTATGCCTTTGAAAATCACGTTAGCATGCGAATGGAAGAAGTTTTTGGACAACTTTGCAATGCATCTTGCTAGTGCTCCTGCAACGCTCCGTGGAAACTCTTGCGGGTCTCTTTGCTCTGCGAGATGCAAAGAACTGGGTGAACTCGTCAAGCAAGATCGGAAGATGTTTGCAGTGCTGGCACACTTTCTCTCTCGGCGAGAAGTCATGGAGAAGCTTTAGGCTAGAATGCAGACGACGAGAGAGGCAGAAGACGGAGGTACGGGGCTGTCCGGAGCGAAGTGCCGCTCGCGGGCGTCTATCGCCCGAAGCAGCGCTACGGAGCGCACCGCCACCGGCACAAGCAGCAGTGCGCGAAGAAGCGGCTCTTTCGCCTTCGCTAGACGGAGAGCCGGCAGCTTGCAGGAGGTGAAGAAGCAAGCCGCACAACAGCAGCCTTGTGTGCGCAGCTGTCGAACTGCTGCGGGATGGTGGATTGCCACTCGTATGCCTTTGAAAATCACGTTAGCATGCGAATGGAAGAAGTTTTTGGACAACTTTGCAATGCATCTTGCTAGTGCTCCTGCAACGCTCCGTGGAAACTCTTGCGGGTCTCTTTGCGCTGCGAGATGCAAAGAACTGGGTGAACTCGTCAAACAAGATCGGAAGATGTTTGCAGTGCTGGCACACTTTCTCTCTCGGCGAGAAGTCATGGAGAAGCTTTTGGCTAGGATGCAGACGACGAGAGAGGCAGAAGACGGAGGTACGGGGCTATCCGGAGCGAAGTGCCGCTGGCCGGCGTCTTTCGCCCGAAGCAGCGCTCCGGAGCGCACCGCCACCGGCACAAGCAGCAGTGCGCGAAGTAGCGGCTCTTTCGCTTTCGCTAGACGGAGAGCCGGCAGCTTGCAGGAGGTGAAAAACCAAGCCGCACAACACCAGCCTTGTGTGCGCAGCTCTCGAACTGCTGCGGGATGGTGGTTTGCCAAACGTATGCCTATGAAAATCACGTTAGCATGCGAATGGAAGAAGTTTTTTGGCAACTTTGCAATGCATCTTGCTAGTGCTCCTGCAACGCTCCGTGGAAACTCTTGCGGGTCTCTTTGCGCTGCGAGATGCAAAGAACTGGATGAACTCGTCAAGCAAGATCGGAAGATGTTTGCAGTGCTGGCACACTTTCTCTCTCGGCGAGAAGTCATGGAGAAGCTTTAGGCTAGGATGCAGATGACGAGAGAGGCAGAAGACGGAGGTACGGGGCTGTCCGGAGCGAAGTGCCGCTGGCCGGCGTCTTTCGCCCGAAGCAGCGCGCCGGAGCGCACCGCCACCGGCACAAGCAGCAGTGCGCGAAGAAGCGGCTCTTTCGCTTTCGCTAGACGGAGAGCCGGCAGCTTGCAGGAGGTGAAGAAGCAAGCCGCACAACACCAGCCCACTGCGGCTAGCTGGTTGCTAGATTTCCACGAATTTCAAGTTGCCACCAAGGGACAGGCTGCCACCAGTGCTAAGTCAGGCTGCTTGCAGAGTGCCCATGGAGCTCTGCCAACTGAGACCAGGAACGTGGGCTGGTGAGTTTTGTATTCCGGGGCAGAAGCTGTGTCAGTATCAGGTAGGCCCTCAGTCCTTAGGGGCCGTCTGCCTGCTGGATTTCCGCCAATATCAAGATGCCGCCCAGGGACAAGCTGCCACCTGTGCCAACTCAGGCTGCTTTGAGAGTGCCCATGGAGCTCTGCAAACTGAGACCAGGAACGTGGCGTGGTTGGTTTTCTTTCCCCGGGCAGAAGCCTTTGTCAGTACCAGAAAGGCCCTTGGCCCTTTGGGGCGGCTGCTCGCTGGATTTCCGCGAATATCAAGATGCCGCCCAGGGACAAACTGCCACCTGTGCCAATTCGGGCTGCTTTGAGTGTGCCCATGGAGTTCTGCAATCTGAGACCAGGCACGTGGTGTGGTGAGCTTAGTTTACCCGGGCAGAAGCCTTTGTCAGTACCAGGTAGGCCTTCGCCCTTCGGGGCCAGCTGCCTGCTGGGTTTTTGCGAATCTGAAGATGCTGCCCAGGGACAAGCTGCCACCTGTGCCAACTCGCGCTGCCTTGAGAGTGCCCATGGAGCTCTGCAAACTGAGACCATTAACGTGGGTTGGTCTGTTTTGTTTCCCTGGGCAGAAGCATTTGTCAGTACCAGGTAGGCCCTTGGCACTTATGGGCCGGCTGCCGGCTGGATTTCCGCCAATATCAAGATGCCGCCCAGGGGCAAGCTGCCACCTGTGCCAACTCGGGCTGCTTTAAGAGTGCCCACAGAGCTCTGCAAACTGAGACCCGGAACGTGGGTTGGTGAGTTTTTTTTTCCAGGGCAGAAGCCTTTGTCAGTACCAGGTAGGCTCTCAGACCTTAGGGGCCGTCGGCCTGCCGGATTTCGACGAATATCAAGATGCCGCCCAGGGACAAGCTGCCACCTGTGGCAACTCACGCTGATTTTAGAGTACCCATGGAGCTCTTCAAACTGAGACCATGAACGTGTGTTGGCGAATTTTGTTTACCTGGGCAGAAGCCTTTGTCTGTTCCAGGTAGGCCCACGGCCCTTCATGGCCGACTGCCTGCTGGATTTCCACGAATATCAAGATGTTGCCCAGGGACAGGCTGCCACCTGTGACAACTCGGGATGCTTTGATGGTGCCCATGGAGCTCTGCAAACTGAGACCAGAAACGTGGGGTGCTGGGTTTTGTTTCCCCTGGCAGAAGCCTTTGTCAGTACCAGGTCGGCCCTTGGCCCTTGGGGGCCGGCTGCCTGCAGGATTTCCACAAATATCAAGATGCCGCCCAGGGACAAGCTGCCACCTGTGCCAACTCACGCTGCTTTGAGAGTGCCCATGGAGCTCTGCAAACTGAGATGTGGAACATGGGGTGGTGGGTTTTCTTTCCCCGGGCAGAAGCCTTTGTCAGTACCAGGAGAGTCCTTGTTCCTCAGGGGCGGGCTGCCTGCTGAATTTCCACGAATATCAAGATGCTGCCCAGGGACCAGCTGCCACTTGGGCCAACTCGTGCTGCTATGAGGGTGCCCACGGAGCTCTGCAAACTGAGACCAGGAACGTAGGACTGTGGGTTTTGTTTTCCCGGGCAGAAACCTCTCTCAGTACCAGGTATGCCCTTGTTCCTTAGGTGCAGGCTGGCAGCAAGCTTTCCACGAATATCAAGATGCTGCCCAGGGATATTCTGCCACCTGTGCCAACTCGGGCTGCTTTGAGAGTGCCCACGGAGCTCTGCAAACTGAGACCATGAACCTGGGGTGCTGAGTTTTGTTTCTCCGGGCAGAAGCATTTGCAGTGCCAGGTAGGCCCTCGGTCTTTAAGGGCAGGCAGCCTGCTGTATTTCCACGAATATCAAGATGCTGCCCAGGGACAAGCTGCCACCTGTGCCAACTCGGGCTGCTTTGAGAGTGCCCACGGAGTTCTTCAAACTGAGACCAGGAACGTGGGTTTGTCGGTGTTGTTTTCCCGGGCAGAAACATTTGCAGGACCAGGTAGGCCCTCGGGCCTTTGGGGGAGGCTGGCACCAGGATTTCCACGAAAATCAAGTTTCCGCCCAGGGACAAGCTGCCACCTTTGCCAACTCACGCTGCTTTGAGAGTGCCCACGGAGCTCTGCAAACTGTGACCAGGACCGTGGGGTGCTGAGTTTTGTTTTCCCGGGCAGAAGTATTTGTCAGTACTAGGTAGGCCCACGGTCTTTCAGGGCCGTCAGCCTGCTGAATTTCCACGAATATCAGGATGCTGCCCACGGAGGAGCTGCCACCTGTGCCAACTCGGGCTGCTTTGAGAGTGCCCATGGTGCTCTGCAAACTGAGACCAGAAACGTGGGGTGCTGGGTTTTGTTTTCCAGGGCAGAAGCCTTTGTCAGTACCAGGAGGGTCCTTGTTCCTTATGGGCAGTCTGCCTGCTGGATTTCCACGAATATCAAGATGCTGCCCAGGGACAAGCTGCCACCTGTGCCAACTCGGGCTGCTTTGAGAGTGCCCATGGAGCTTTGCAAACTGGGACCAGGAAAGTGGTGTTCTGAGTTTTGTTTTCCCGGGCAGAAGCCTTTGTCAGTGTCAGGTCGGCCCTTGTTCCACAGGGGCAGGCTGCCTGCTGGATTTCCACGAATATCAAGATGCCGCCCAGGGACAAGCTGCCACCTGTGCCAACTCGGGCTGGTTTGAGAGTGCCCATGGAGCTCTGCAAACTGAGACCTGGAACGTGGGGTGGTGGGTTTTGTTTCTCCGGGCAGAAGCCTTTGTCAGTACCAGGTCAGGCCTTGGCCCTTGGGGGCCGGCTGCCTGCAGGATTTCCACAAATATCAAGATGCCGCCCAGGGACAAGCTCCCACCTGTGCCAACTCGGGCTGCTTTGAGAGTGCCCACGGAGCTCTGCAAACTGAGACCAGAAACGTGGGGTGCTGGGTTTTGTTTTCCCGGGCAGAAGCCTTTGTCAGTACCAGGTCGGCCCTTGGCCCTTGGGGGCCGGCTGCCTGCAGGATTTCCACAAATATCAAGATGCCGCCCAGGGACAAGCTGCCACCTGTGCCAACTCGGGCTGCTTTGAGAGTGCCCACGGTGCTCTGCAAACTGAGATGTGGAACGTGGGGTGGTGGATTTTGTTTCCCTGGGCAGAAGCCTTTGTCAGTACCAGGAAGGCCCTTGTTCCTCAGGGGCAGGCTGCCGGCTGGATTTCCACGAATATCAAGATGCTGCCCAGGGACAAGCTTCCACTTGTGCCAACTCGCGCTGCTTTGAGGGTGCCCACGGAGCTCTGCAAACTGAGACCAGGAAGGTAGGTTTGTGGGTTTTGTTTTCCCGGGCAGAAGCCTTTGTCAGTACCAGGTAGGCCCTCTTTCCTTAGGGTCCGGCTGCCTGCAGGATTTCCACGAATATCAAGATGCTGCCCAGGGACAAGCTGCCACCTGTGCCAACTCGGGCTGCTTTGAGAGTGCCCATGGAGCTCTGCAAACTGAGACCATGAACCTGGGGTGCTGAGTTTTGTTTCTCCGGGCAGAAGCATTTGAAGTGCCAGGTACGCCCTCGGTACTTAAGGGCAGGCAGCCTGCTGGATTTCCACGAATATCAAGATGCTGCCCAGGGACAAGCTGCCACCTGTGCCAACTCACGCTGCTTTGAGAGTGCCCATGGTGCTCTGCAAACTGAGACCAGAAACGTGGTGTTCTGAGTTTTGTTTTCCCGGGCAGAAGCCTTTGTCAGTACCAGGTCGGCCCTTGGCCCTTGGGGGCCAGCTGCCTGCAGGATTTCCACGAATATCAAAATGCTGCCCAGGGACAAGCTGCCACTTGTGCCAACTTGGGCTGCTTTGAGAGTGCCCACGGAGCTCTTCAAACTGAGAGAAAGTATGTGGGTTTATGGGTTTTGTTTTCCCGGGCAGAAGCCTTTGTCAGTACGAAGTAGGCCCTCAGCCCTTAGAGGCAGTCTGCCTGCTGGATTTCCACGAATATCAAGATGCCACCCAGGGACAAGCTGCCACCTGTGCCAACTCGGGCTGCTTTGAGAGTGCCCATGGAGCTCTGCAAAGTTAGACCAGGAACTTGCCTTGGTGAGTTTTGTTTCCCCGGGCAGAAGCATTTGCAGTACCAGGCAGGCTCTCGGAACTTCAGGGCCGTCTGCCTGCTGGATTTCCACGAATATCAAGATGCTGCCCAGGGACAAGCTGCCACTTGGGCCAACTCGCGCTGCTTTGGGGGTGCCCACGGAGCTCTGCAAACTGAGACCATAACTTAGGGTTGTGGGTTTTGTTTTCTCGGGCAGAAGCCTCTCTCAGTACCAGGTAGGCCCTTGTTCCTTAGGGGCAGGCTGCCTGCTGAATTTCCACGAATATCAAGATGCTGCCCAGGGACAAGCTGCCACCTGTGCCAGCTCGGGCTGCTTTGAGGGTGCCCACGGAGCTCTAAAAGCTGAGACAGGGTACATGGGGTTATGGGTTATGTTTCCCCAGGCAGAAGCCATTGTAAGTACCAGGTAGGCCCTCGGCCCTTAGGGGCAGGCTGGCAGCAAGACTTCCACGAATATCAAGATGCCGCCCAGGGACAAGCTGCCACCTGTGCCAACTCACGCTGCTTTGAGAGTGCCCACGGATCTCTTCAAACTGAGCCAAAGTATGTGGGGTTTCGGGTTTTTTTTTCCCGGGCAGAACCCTTTGTCAGTACCAAGTAGGACCTCGGCCCTTAGAGGCAGTCTGCCTGCTGGATTTCCACGCATATCTAGATGCCGCCCAGGAACAAGCTGCCACCTGTGCCAACTTGGGCTGCTTTGAGAGTACCCATGGTGCTCTACAAACAGAAACCAGGAGCGTGGGATGGTGAGTTTTTTTTTTTCCTCGGCAGAAGCCTTTGTCTGTTCCAGGTAGGCCCACGGCCCTTAGGGGCCGACTGCCTGCTGGATTTCCGCCAATATCAAGATGCCGCCCAGGGACAAGCTGCCACCTGTGCTAACTCTGTCTGCTTTGAGAGTGCCCATGGAGCTCTGCAAACTGGGACCAGGAACGTGGGATGTGAGGTTTTTTTCCCGAGGCAGAAGCCTTTGTCAGTACCAGGTAGGCCCTCGCCCTTCCGGGCCGGCTGCCTGCAGGATTTCCGCAAATATCAAGATGCCGCCCAGGGACAAGCTGCCACCTGTGCCAACTCGGGCTGCTTTGAGAGTGCCCATGGAGCTCTGCAAACTGAGACCAGGAACGTGGGTTGGTGAGTTCTGTTTTGCCGGGCAGAAGCCTTTGTCAGTACCAGGTAGGCCCACCGCCCTTTTGGGCTGTCTGGCTGCTGGATTTCCGCGAATCTGAAGATGCCGCCCAGGGACAAGCTGCCACCTGTGCCAACTCGGGCTGATTTGAGAGTGCCCACGGAGCTCTGAAAACTGAGATGGGGAACGTGGGGTGGTGAGTTTTGTTTTCCCGGGCAGAAGCCTTTGTCAGTACCAGGTAGGCCCTCGCCCTTCGGGGCCAGCTGCCCGCTGGGTTTTCGCGAATCTGAAATGCTGCCCACGGACAAGCTGGCACCTGTGCCAACTCGGGCTGCTTTGAGAGTGCCAATGGAGCTCTGCAAACTGAGACCAGGAACGTGCGTTGTCGAATTTTGTTTTTCAGGGACAGAAGCCTTTGTCAGTACCATGTAGGACGTCTGACCTTCGGGGCCGGGTGGCAGCGGGATTTCCACGTATCTAAAGATGCCGCCTAGGGACAAGCTGCCACCCGTGCCTACTCGCACTGCTTTGAGAGTGCCCATGGAGCTCTGAAAACTGAGACCATAAACGTGGGTTGGTGGGTTTTATTTCCCCGGGCAGAAGCATTTGTCAGTACCAGGTAGGCCCTCGGCCTTTTTGGGCTGTCTGGCTGCAGGATATCCGCGAATTTGAAGATGCCACCCAGGGACAAGCTGCCACCTGTGCCAACTCGGGCTGCTTTGAGAGTGCCCATGGAGCTCTGCAAACTGAGACCAGGAAAATGAGTTGGTGAATTTTGTTTCCCTGGGCAGAAGCATTTGTCAGTACCAGGTAGGCCCACGGCCCTTCGAAGCCAGCTTCCTTCTGGATTTCCGGGAATCTGAAGATGCCGCCCATGGACAAGCTGCCACCCGTGCCTACTCAGGCAGCTTTGAGAGTGCCCATGGAGCTCTGCAAACTGAGACCTGTACGTGGGGTGCTGAGGTTTGTTTTCCCGGGCAGAAGCCTTTGTCACTACCAGGTAGGCCCTCGCCCTTTTGGGCCGGCTGCCTGCTGGATTTCCGCGAATCTGAAGATGCCGCCCAGGGGCAAGCTGCCACCTGTGCCAACTCGGGCTGCTTTGAGAGTGCCCATGGAGCTCTGCAAATTGAGACCAGGACCGTGGGGTGCTGAGTTTTCTTTCCCCGGGCAGAAGCATTTGTCAGTACCAGGTAGGCCCTCGTTCTTCAGGGGCAGGCGGCCTTTTGGATTTCCACGAATATCAAGATGCAGCCCAGGGACAAGCTGCCACCTGTGGAAACTCAGGCTGCTTTGAGAGTGCCCATGGATTTCTGCAAACTGAGACCCAGAACGTGGGATGTGAGGTTTTTTTTCTGAGGCAGAAGCCTTTGTCAGTACCAGGTAGGCCCTTGGCACTTATGGGCCGGTTGCCTGCTGGATTTCCGCCAATATCAAGATGCCGCCCAGGGACAAGCTGCCACCTGTGCCAACTCGGGCTACTTTGAGTGTGCCCATGGAGCTCTGCAAACTGAGACCAGGAACGTGGGTTGGTGAGTTCTGTTTTCCCGGGCAGAAGCCTTTGTCAGTACCAGGTAGGCCCTCGGCCCTTTTTGGATGTCTGGCTGCAGGATATCCGCGATTTTGGAGATGCCACCCAGGGACAAGCTGCCACCTGTGCCAACTCAGGCTGCTTTGAGAGTGCCCATAGAGCTCTGCAAACTGAGACCCGGAACGTGGGGTTATGGGTTATGTTTCCCCAGGCAGAAGCCATTGTAAGTACCAGGTAGGCCCTCGGCCCTTAGGGGCAGGCTGGCAGCAAGACTTCCACGAATATCAAGATGCCGCCCAGGGACAAGCTGCCTGTGCCAACTCACGCTGCTTTGAGAGTGCCCAGGATCTCTTCAAACTGAGCCAAAGTATGTGGGGTTTCGGGTTTTTTTTTGGCAGAACCCTTTGTCAGTACCAAGTAGGACCTCGGCCTTAGAGGCAGTTGCCTGCTGGATTTCCTCCAATATCAAGATGCCGCCCAGGGACAAGCTGACCCCTGTTCCAACTCAGGCTGCTTTGAGAGTACCCATGGAGCTCTGCAAACTGAGACCATGAACGTGCGTTGGCGAGTTTTTTGTTTCCCTGGGCAGAAGCCTTTGTCTGTACCAGGTAGGCCCACGGCCCTTCGGGGCCGGCTTCCTTTTGGATTTCCACAAATATCAGGATGCCGCCCAGGGACAAGCTGCCACCTGTGCTAACTCGATCTGCTTTGAGAGTGCCCATGGAACTCTGCAAACTGAGACCAGGAACGTGGCGTGGTGAGGTTTTTTTCCCCGGGCAGAAGCCTTTGTCAGTACCAGGTAGGCCCTTGTTCCTCAGGGGCAGGCTGACTGCTGGATTTTCGCAAATATCAAGATGCCGCCCAGGGACAAGCTGCCACCTGTGCCAACTCGGGCTGCTTTGAGAGTGCCCATGGAGCTCTGCAAACTGAGACCAGGAACGTGGGTTGGTGAGTTCTCTTTTGCCGGGCAGAAGCCTTTGTCAGTACCAGGTAGGCCCACCGCCCTTTTGGGCTGTCTGGTTGCAGGATTTCCGCGAATTTGAAGATGCCGCCCAGAGATAACCTGCCACCTGTGCCCACTCGGGCTGCTTTGAGAGTGCCCACGGAGCTCTGAAAACTGAGATGTGGAACGTGGGGTGGTGAGTTTTGTTTTCCCGGGCAGAAGCCTTTGTCAGTACCAGGTAGGCCCTCGCCCTTCGGGGCCAGCTGCCCGCTGGGTTTTCGCGAATCTGAAATGCTGCCCATGGACAAGCTGGCACCTGTGCCAACTCGGGCTGCTTTGAGAGTGCCAATGGAGCGCTGCAAACTGAGACCAGGAACGTGCGTTGGCGAATTTTGTTTTTCAGGGACAGAAGCCTTTGTCAGTACCAGGTAGGACGTCTGACCTTCGGGGGCGGGTGGCAGCGGGATTTCCGCGTATCTAAAGATGCCGCCTAGGGACAAGCTGCCACCCGTGCCAACTCGCGCTGCTTTGAGAGTGCCCATGGAGCGCTGAAAACTGAGACCATTAACGCGGGTTGGTGGGTTTTATTTCCCCGGGCAGAAGCATTTGTCAGTACCAGGTAGGCCCTCGGCCTTTTTGGGCTGTCTGGCTGCAGGATATCCGCGAATTTGAAGATGCCACCCAGGGACAAGCTGCCACCTGTGCCAACTCGGGCTGCTTTGGGAGTGCCCATGGTGCTCTGCAAACTGAGACCAGGAAAATGTGTTGGTGAATTTTGTTTCCCTGGGCAGAAGACTTTGTCAGTACCAGGTAGGCCCACGGCCCTTCGAAGCCAGCTTCCTTCTGGATTTCCGGGAATCTGAAGATGCCGCCCATGGACAAGCTGCCACCCGTTCCTACTCAGGCAGCTTTGAGAGTGCCCATGGAGCTCTGCAAACTGAGACCTGTACGTGGGGTGCTGAGGTTTGTTTTCCCGGGCAGAAGCCTTTGTCAGTACCAGGTAGGCCCTCGGCTCTTCGTGGCCTGCTGCCTGCTGGATTTCCGCGAATCTGAAGATGCCGCCCAGGGACAGGCTGCCAGCTGTGCCAACTCGGGCTGCTTTGAGAGTGCCCATGGAGCTCTGCAAACTGAGACCGGACCGTGGGGTGCTGAGTTTTCTTTCCCCGGGCAGAAGCATTTGTCAGTACCAGGTAGGCCCTCGTTCTTCAGGGGCAGGCGGCCTTTTGGATTTCCACGAATATCAAGATGCAGCCCAGGGACAAGCTGCCACCTGTGGAAACTCAGGCTGCTTTGAGAGTGCCCATGGATTTCTGCAAACTGAGACCCAGAACGTGGGATGTGAGGTTTTTTTCTGGGCAGAAGCCTTTGTCAGTACCAGGTAGGCCCTTGGCACTTATGGGCCGGTTGCCTGCTGGATTTCCGCCAATATCAAGATGCCGCCCAGGGACAAGCTGCCACCTGTGCCAACTCGGGCTACTTTGAGTGTGCCCATGGAGCTCTGCAAACTGAGACCAGGAACGTGGGTTGGTGAGTTCTGTTTTCCCGGGCAGAAGCCTTTGTCAGTACCAGGTAGGCCCTCGGCCCTTTGGGGATGTCTGGCTGCAGGATTTCCGCGATTTTGGAGATGCCGCCCAGGGACAAGCTGCCACCTGTGCCAACTCGGGCTGCTTTGAGAGTGCCCATAGAGCTCTGCAAACTGAGAGAAAGAACGTGGGGTGGTGGGTTTTTTTTTCCAGGGCAGAAGCCTTTGTCAGTATCAGGTAGGCCCTCAGCACTTATGGGCCGGTTGCCTGCTGGATTTCCACGCAATATCAAGATGCCGCCCAGGGACAAGCTGCCCCTGTTCCAACTCGGGCTGCTTTGAGAGTGCCCATGGAGCTCTGCAAACTGAGACCATGAACGTGCGTTGGCGAATTTTGTTTCCCTGGGCAGAAGCCTTTGTCAGTACCAGGTAGGCCCACGGCCCTTCAGGGCCGGCTTCCTTTTGGATTTCCACAAATATCAGGATGCCGCCCAGGGACAAGCTGCCACCTGTGCTAACTCGATCTGCTTTGAGAGTGCCCATGGAACTCTGCAAACTGAGACCAGGAACGTGGCGTGGTGGGTTTTCTTTCCCCGGGCAGAAGCCTTTGTCAGTACCAGGTAGGCCCTTGTTCCTCAGGGGCAGGCTGACTGCTGGATTTTCGCAAATATCAAGATGCCGCCCAGGGACAAGCTGCCACCTGTGCCAACTCGGGCTGCTTTGAGAGTGCCCATGGAGCTCTGCAAACTGAGACCAGGAACGTGGGTTGGTGAGTTCTCTTTTGCCGGGCAGAAGCCTTTGTCAGTACCAGGTAGGCCCACCGCCCTTTTGGGCTGTCTGGTTGCAGGATATCCGCGAATTTGAAGATGCCGCCCAGAGATAACCTGCCACCTGTGCCCACTCGGGCTGCTTTGAGAGTGCCCACGGAGCTCTGAAAACTGAGATGTGGAACGTGGGGTGGTGAGTTTTGTTTTCCCGGGCAGAAGCCTTTGTCAGTACCAGGTAGGCCCTCGCCCTTCGGGGCCAGCTGCCCGCTGGGTTTTCGCGAATCTGAAATGCTGCCCATGGACAAGCTGGCACCTGTGCCAACTCGGGCTGCTTTGAGAGTGCCAATGGAGCGCTGCAAACTGAGACCAGGAACGTGCGTTGGCGAATTTTGTTTTTCAGGGACAGAAGCCTTTGTCAGTACCAGGTAGGACGTCTGACCTTCGGGGGCGGGTGGCAGCGGGATTTCCGCGTATCTAAAGATGCCGCCCAGGGACAAGCTGCCACCCGTGCCAACTCGCGCTGCTTTGAGAGTGCCCATGGAGCGCTGAAAACTGAGACCATTAACGCGGGTTGGTGGGTTTTATTTCCCCGGGCAGAAGCATTTGTCAGTACCAGGTAGGCCCTCGGCCTTTTTGGGCTGTCTGGCTGCAGGATATCCGCGAATTTGAAGATGCCACCCAGGGACAAGCTGCCACCTGTGCCAACTCGGGCTGCTTTGGGAGTGCCCATGGTGCTCTGCAAACTGAGACCAGGAAAATGTGTTGGTGAATTTTGTTTCCCTGGGCAGAAGACTTTGTCAGTACCAGGTAGGCCCACGGCCCTTGGAAGCCAGCTTCCTTCTGGATTTCCGGGAATCTGAAGATGCCGCCCATGGACAAGCTGCCACCCGTTCCTACTCAGGCAGCTTTGAGAGTGCCCATGGAGCTCTGCAAACTGAGACCTGTACGTGGGGAGCTGAGGTTTGTTTTCCCGGGCAGAAGCCTTTGTCAGTACCAGGTAGGCCCTCGGCTCTTCGTGGCCTGCTGCCTGCTGGATTTCCGCGAATCTGAAGATGCCGCCCAGGGACAGGCTGCCAGCTGTGCCAACTCGGGCTGCTTTGAGAGTGCCCATGGAGCTCTGCAAACTGAGACCGGAAACGTGGGATGTGAGGTTTTTCTCCGGGCAGAAGCCTTTGTCAGTACCAGGTAGGCCCTCGCCCTTAAGGGCCGGCTGCCTGCTGGATTTCCGCGAATCTGAAGATGACGCCCAGGGACAAGCTGCCACCTGTGCCAACTCGGGCTGCTTTGAGTGTGCCCATGGAGCTCTGCAAACTGAGACCAGGAACGTGGGTTGGTGAGTTCTGTTTTCCCGGGCAGAAGCCTTTGTCAGTACCAGGTAGGCCGTTGGCCCTTTGGGGCCAGCTGCCTTTTGGATTTCCACAAATATCAAGATGCCGCCCAGGGACAAGCTGCCACCTGTGCCAACTCGGGCTGCTTTGAGAGTGCCCACAGAGCTCTTCAAACTGAGAGAAAGTATGTGGGGTTATGGGTTTTGTTTTCCAGGGCAGAAGCCTTTGTCAGTACCAAGTAGGCCCTCAGCCCTTAGAGGCAGTCTGCCTGCAGGATTTCCACGCATATCAAGATGCCACCCAGGGACAAGCTGCCACCTGTGCCAACTCGGGCTGCTTTGAGAGTGCCCATGGAGCTCTGCAAAGTGAGACCAGGAACTTGCCTTGGTGAGTTTTGTTTCCCCGGGCAGAAGCATTTGCAGTACCAGGTAGGCTCTCGTAATTCAGGGCGGCTGCCTCCTGGATTTCCACGAATATCAAGATGCCGCCCAGGGACAAGCTTCCACTTGTGCCAACTCGCGCTGCTTTGAGGGTGCCCACGGAGCTCTGCAAACTGAGACCAGGAACGTAGGGTTGTGGGTTTTGTTTTCCCGGGCAGAAGCCTCTCTCAGTACCAGGTAGGCCCTTGTTCCTTAGGGGCAGGCTGGCAGCAAGATTTCCACGAATATCAAGATGCTGCCCAGGGACAAGCTGCCACCTGTGCCAACTCGGGCTGCTTTGAGAGTTCCCATGGAGCTCTGCAAACTGGGACCATTAACGTGAGGTGCTGAGTTTTGTTTCTCTGGGCAGAAACATTTGCAGTGCCAGGTAGGCCCTTGGTCTTTGAGGGCAGGCAGCCTGCTGGATTTCCATGAATATCAAGATGCAGCCAAAGGACAAGCTGCCACCTGTGCCAACTCGCGCTGCTTTGAGAGTGCCCATGGTGCTCTGCAAACTGAGACCAGAAACGTGGGGTGCTGGGTTTTGTTTTCCAGAGCAGAAGCCTTTGTCAGTACCAGGTAGGCCGTTGGCCCTTGGGGGCCGGCTGCCTGCAGGATTTCCACGAATATCAAGATGCCGCCCAGGGACAAACTGCCACCTGTGCCAACTCGGGCTGCTTTGAGAGTGCCCACGGAGCTCTGCAAACTGAGACCAGAAACGTGGGGTTATGGTGCTCTGCAAACTGAGACCAGAAACGTGGGGTTATGGGTTTTGTTTCCCTGGGCAGAAGCCTTTGTCAGTACCAGGAGGGCCCTTGTTCCTCAGGGCAGGCTGCCGGCTCAATTTCCACGAATATCAAAATGCTGCCCAGGGACAAGCTGCCACTTGTGCCAACTTGCGCTGCTTTGAGAGTGCCCACGGAGCTCTGCAAACTGAGACCAGGAACGTAGGACTGTAGATTTTGTTTTCCCGGACAGAAGCCTCTCTCAGTACCAGGTAGGCACTTGTTCCTTAGGGGCAGGCTGGCAGCAAGATTTCCACGAATATCAAGATGCTGCCCAGGGACAAGCTGCCACCTGTGCCAACTCGCGCTGCTTTGAGAGTGCCCACGGAGCTCTGCAAACTGTGGCCAGGACGGTGGGGTGCTCTGTTTTGTTTTCCCGGGCAGAAGCCTTTGTCAGTACTAGGTAGGCCCATGGTCTTAAAGGGCCGTCAGCCTGCTGAATTTCAATGAATATCAAGATGCTGCCCACGGAGGAACTGCCACCTGTGCCAACTCGGGCTGCTTTGAGAGTGCCCATGGAGCTCTGCAAACTGAGACCAGGAACGTGGGGTCGTGGGTTTTGTTTTCCCGGGCAGAAGACTTTGTCTGTACCAGGTAGACCCTCGGCCCTTAGGGTCAGGCTGGCACCAGGATTTCCCCGAATATCAAGATGCCACCCAGGGACAAGCTGCCACCTGTGCCAACTCGGGCTGCTTTGAGAGTGCCCATGGAGCTCTGCAAACTGAGACCATGAACCTGGGTTGCTGAGTTTTGTTTCTCCGGGCAGAAGCATTTGAAGTGCCAGGTACGCCCTCGGTCCTTAAGGGCAGGCAGCCTGCTTGATTTCCACGAATATCAAGATGCTGCCCAGGGACAAGCTGCCACCTGTGCCAACTCGGGCTGCTTTGAGAGTGCCCATGGTGCTCTGCAAACTGAGACCAGAAACGTGGGGTGCTGGGTTTTGTTTTCCCGGGCAGAAGACTTTGTCAGTACCAGGTCGGCCGTTGGCCCTTGGGGGCCAGCTGCCTGCTGGATTTCCACGAATATCAAGATGCTGCCCAGGGACAAGCGGCCACTTGTGCCAACTCGGGCTGCTTTGAGAGTGCCCACGGAGCTCTTCACACTGAGAGAAAGTATGTGGGGTCATGGGTTTTGTTTTCCCGGGCAGAAGCGTTTGTCAGTACCAAGAAGCCCCTCAGCCCTTAGAGGCAGTCTGCCTGCTGGATTTCCCCGAATATCAAGATGCCGCCCAGGGACAAGCTGCCACCTGTGCCAACTCGGGCTGCTTTGAGAGTGCCCATGGAGCTCTGCGAAGTTCGACCAGGAACTTGCCTTGGTGAGTTTTGTTTCCCCGGGCAGAAGTATTTGCAGTACAATGCAGGCTCTCGGAACTTCAGGGCCGTCTGCCTGCTGGATATCCACGAATATCAAGATGCTGCCCAGGGACAAGCTTCCA
This sequence comes from Motacilla alba alba, assembly GCF_015832195.1. Taxonomy (NCBI): domain Eukaryota; kingdom Metazoa; phylum Chordata; class Aves; order Passeriformes; family Motacillidae; genus Motacilla; species Motacilla alba. Next base: position 26,820 of record NW_024037478.1, read on the forward strand.
CTTGTGCCAACTCGCGCTGCTTTGAGGGTGCCCACGGAGCTCTGCAAACTGAGACCAGGAAGGTAGGGTTGTGGGTTTTGTTTTCCCGGGGAGAAGCCTCTCTCAGTACCAGGTAGGCCCTTGTTCCTTAGGGGCAGGCTGGCAGCAAGATTTCCACGAATATCAAGATGCTGCCCAGGGACAAGCTGCCACCTGTGCCAACTCGGGCTGCTTTGAGAGTTCCCATGGAGCTCTGCAAACTGGGACCATTAACGTGAGGTGCTGAGTTTTGTTTCTCTGGGCAGAAACATTTGCAGTGCCAGGTAGGCCCTTGGTATTTAAGGGCAGGCAGCCTGCTGGATTTCCATGAATATCAAGATGCTACCAAAGGACAAGCTGCCACCTGTGCCAACTCGCGCTGCTTTGAGAGTGCCCATGGTGCTCTGCAAACTGAGACCAGAAACGTGGGGTGCTGGGTTTTGTTTTCCAGAGCAGAAGCCTTTGTCAGTACCAGGTAGGCCCTTGGCCCTTGGGGGCCGGCTGCCTGCAGGATTTCCACGAATATCAAGATGCCGCCCAGGGACAAGCTGCCACCTGTGCCAACTCGGGCTGCTTTGAGGGTGCCCACGGAGCTCTGCAA